>NC_052109.1:7387673-7443776 GCF_012273895.1 Zerene cesonia
TTCTAAAAAAAATTCCTAGCTAGATCGATTTATCGCCCCCGAAACCCCCTATATACTAAATTTCATGAAAATCGTTTGCTCGTTTAAAGGTATAAGATTATAGTATCATATTATATTTCGCTTCCACTTTATTAATTGTTTATTTTTCTAAATACTGCGCCCCGCGGTTTCACCATCCGTATCCTGTAGGAATATCAGGATAAAAATTTTATTTTGTTGCCTATATGTTATTCCAGCGATCTATGTACCAAATTTCATTGCAATAGGTTCAGTAGCTTTTGCGTGAAAGAACAATAAACACACACACACATCCTTACAAACTTTCGCATTATAAAATTAGTAGAATAGGATTAGTGTGATTTATTAGCTGTAACATTATTTAGTATAGTTGTATGTAGTTGTTGTTGTCCATAATAATTTGTGAAAAAGGTATTGTACTGATTGTAATATAAATGAAAGATTAAGCAAAGAACCAACAAAAATGAAACATAACCGACAATCCAACATTTGCTTTACAACAATAAATCCACACTTAACGTTTGTTTAAACGCGCTAATCTCAAGAACAATTGAACCGATCTTAAATATTCTTTCACCATCCCATATGTATGATCCGTGCTATGGGCTATATTTGTACAAATGGCGAAGCTGGGGCGGATATCTATGTATCTCTTCTATTATTCTTACTACTTATTTAATTTTTAATACAAATGTATTTGAAAAATATTAAAATAATACAGCTCTATGCAAAGATCTTAACCTCACTACAGCATCATCGATAACACATTTCCTTCCACAACCATTCTTCTCTGTATCTTTCAGGAAACGATAAATGAATCGTGAAATATAAGTCATTAACTCGGATAAATAATGACGTAATAATCTGCAGGGATCCAATAACTGACGTTATGACTTTTTCGTTCGGTCGGATAATATCGAATTATATCTTAATAAGAAGTGAAACGATCTTTGTTATAGACTTATAGAACACTAGCTGCGCCCCGCGGTTACACCCGCGTAAGTCCGTATCCCGTGGGAATATCGGTATAAAAAGTTGCCTTTATGTTATTCCAGTTGTCCAGCTGTCTACGTACCTAATTTCATTGCAATCGGTTCCATAGTTTGTTCGTGAAAGAGCAACAAACACACACATCGTTAAAAACTTTCACATTTATAATATTAAGTAGGATTCAACTAATATTATTAACGCAAAAGTTGATACGTATGAATGCATGTTTGGTACTCTTTCACGCGAAAAGAGCTTATCGTACCTGCATGAAATTTGGTACAGGGATAGATCATAGTTTGGATTAGCAAATAGGATACTTTTGATCCGGTTACCACGCGAGTAACACCGCGGGTTACAGCTAGTAATATTATATTTGTCAGAGCACAACAAATCTAGGACACACGCCATGATAATATAGTAACTTTTCAAGTACCTAAATTTAGTGTTCAATGACATCATTAATAACTGAATATGACAATATTCACATAAATCAAGTGCGATCGTTAAATTTAACGATATCGTTAACTATCGGTTCAAATAAAGGAGGTAATTAAATGTTATTAAGTGCGCAGTCATTGTCCAAAGTTTTTTGGTTTAAATCTGCTTATTATCATTACATATTAGAAAGAAAGAAGAAAAGAAAGAAACATTTATTTGACTTCACAATATTACAATAAAAAAAACTAAGCTGAGATGTATCTCGAACTATCTTTGTACCAAATTTTCCAATTAAGTTTAAGCATGTAGAAGAGACTGGCGGACAGTTGTACTTAGTATACATTATCATATGTAGTAGGCAGCATTTATAATTTTAATAGGAATTGTTAAAATAAAAAAAAAACCTAAATCTCGTTTTCTACCTAATAATAAAATTGTTGTGTTTCAGATTTATATATTTTATAATAACTATATTGCGTGCTAATTAATTTATCTCAATAGAATAGTTTCACACCGTAATTAAATAGTCTGCAGTTAATTTCATAACTGAAACGACAATAAACAGGCCGTAATCATCATTCAAGTGATATTTGCTAATGGTATACAATTAAATTTAGTAGATACATAAATAAACAGTTATTTGGCGTTATGCCAAATGTTTAATGAAAAATGAACTATAAATGTTCACATTTATGATATGTTTTTGCGCTACACGTTTGATTTCTTTGCCTTATACTACAGATTTTGATTTCGCGACATAATATGATTCCTATCCTTCTAGAAATATATCCTTCTTCTTCTTCTTCCTTATATATCCTTAGAAATATATCCTTCTAGAAAATTCTATCGAACTTTTTGCAATTCCATGTTGTTTATGCGTAAATACGTAATAAGTATACAGATGTTAAATATTGATATTATTGAAAAGCTTTAATCGAAAACCATTTCAATTTTACAGTAAAAAAAAGGAGGTAGTAATGACGTCAAGTTTTATGACGTCACATGTTAAGATTTAAAATATGTAGGTACTGTGTCACGCGAAAAATCAAATTAACGCGAAAATTAACTAAAAATCAAATAACTTTTTAAAATGTGACAACCTATGACAAAGAGGTAAAAAGAACAAAAATTCCTTTGTCGTATTTTATAGATAAAATATACTTAAGCTCTCTGTTATATGCTTTCACAATTAACGGTATACTTACCACTGAGGCACTACTGCGTTTTTGAGTTTTAAAAATGGAATTTATTTCTTTAAAATTCCATATACTATCAGGCTCAGCATTCACATGAAAATTTATTGTAAATATTGAATCTGTAATTCCGATAAATCAATACCAATTTACATAATTGCATTGAACGCGACGCGTTGTTGAATTTCGTTTTAATTTGTTTTAAGTAATTCGAATTTAATTTATTCGCGTGTGATTTATCAACACTACGCATTTGTTTGAATAAATAATTGTCAATCGATTGTTTTTTGTTTAGGCTAGAATAATAGATATAGACTTGAATAAAAACTATAAATCAAGGAGAAACACCAGACTCAAAGAAATAACTGGCATCCGTGAACAAACCTATGTTATTCTGATACACAATTTAGATCATTGCTAAATCGCGCTATTTCCTTCCCTATTTAATACATTTCAAATGATCAAAATCAAGTATAAAATTATTAAAGTTAACTATTCCAGCTAACCGCAAGAAAGAACCGTCAAAACGTGATTAATTGAAATCAAATATCCATGTGAAACTCAAGTACCCTCGTCTTATATCCATTTAGTATTTGAACAGTGATGTCGACATTTTAGTATGTCCCACATTCATCAAGACCTATCCGTCTTTTTGGACAAATGAAGCAAAGTGGTCAGTGATATATCGCCGGAGTGATGGACGGGTGAGTGAAAAATTCGAAGCGATACGACTGTTTTTTGATATTTGCTCAAGTGGTTTTGCAAATAAAAACGAAAAATTGATTTGAACGCTCTTGTTTGCTACTATTAATGCTCCAGAAATATATATTTCTTTAATAAATATCATTGACACTGTTAAATAGGTATTTATATTTATACATAAATAAAAATTTTGCATTGTTGTGGATCTTCATAGCATTTTTCATGTCGCACATCAAAAATCAGAGTAATATTTTTTTATATTAAAAAATGTCTTATATAAAGATTGTGATGAATAAGAAACGCTCATTTAAACTACGCTTAAAGGCACAAGACGTAAAAACGAATAAGAAATCTACATAAGTCAAACAATAATTAATCCACTTATCGATGGCACAGAAACGCCTCAACCACCAAAAAGATCCAAAGCCGATGGAAATAAAGTGGAAATTCGAACAAACGACGGTAGCATTCAGTCTAAAAATGACCACGAATGTCGAAGGATCGATAAAACCAACGTAACGAGGGCCTGAATGAATAAAGCAACCGTGCATTCAAGTATCTACGATAGGTATGGGTTAGACCTGGCCTTCGTAATTTTCTCTCTATCTATTATATTACATAAAAACTTTACAATTTGTGATATTCCTGAAGGATTTTTGCAGGGTAAGAAAAGTTATTTCAGACTACCTTATGAATAGTGATCACCTTGGAAAAAGAAACGTACAAAGATGCTTAAAAATTAGCTCCTTATTAAATATACCTAATACTAGCTGCGCCCCGCGGTTTCACCCGCGCCAGTCCGTATCCCGTAGGAATATGGGGATAAAAAGTTGCCTATATGTTATTCCAGTTGTCCAGCTGTCTACGTACCAAATTTCATTGCAATCGGTTCAGTAGTTTTTGCGTGAAAGAGCAACAAACACAACACACCCTTACAAACTTTCGCATTTATAATATTAGTAGGATATCTAATATGCAGAAAGGAAATAATCGTGTTTTTAATGTATTAAGCTCTCAACATATTTCTATTAATATCCGGAGAGATATATTTTCATTTTTTGGTTATTTACCATAAATCCCTATCTCAATAACCGATATTGTTCCTTCAATACCTCCTTGACACTTTGAAAGCCCCCACAACATTATTTTACCCTCTGACATTTAAGCAGATTATACTAAGTAGATAAGGGGATTAATTTAAGACATACTTGAATTGCAAATCAAACCTAACTATCTCGATAAGAGCTCTCCAGCTGCAAGTGGTTTGAAGAAGTTCGCTCAATGTTATAATAATCGAAACCAAATACATCAGCGCGTTCAAATAAAAAGTCCAATGCTCTACCGACCCTCATAGGAGGCCTGTGTCCCAGCTGTGGGAACATATATGGGTTGATGATGATGATGTTCAAATAAAGAACCCCGAATATGAAGAAATAAAATAAACGCCTTTATTTCAACCGCAAAATGAATAAATTAGATTAAATAAACAGATACGATGTTTAACTGTCTATTTATATTAAATCGCTTTAAAATGGAGAAAATTATCGACTCAACTGTATTTTTTTTTTGTGTTTATTACCACATAATTTTTTATATTTTTCTCACTGAAGGAACACAGGCATTATCAGGGTATAAAATTACAAACTTTGAAAAAAATTGCGATATCAAGGCCCCTATAAGATGGCCTACGTTTATAGACTTTCAGCTATTATTAAGCTATATTTCACAATTTCTCAAAACGTTTTAAACCTAAGAACTAAGGCGAAACAGCGATTAGACCGGGTGTAGTTAGATGGTGGCCATGAATTCATTACTGTGAGAATATTAAATTTAGCACAGCGACATATTAGTCTGGCAACACCAATGGTTATATATTTTATTCTTGAGGAATGGGAGTGTGTGTGTTTGCAGACATAGTCGAAAAAGTTAATTAGAAAACTCATAATGTGTATAATAAAAACCACAATAGTATAATTCATATCTCATATGTATCTTTTGATTGAAGACATTTTTTTAACATAGTAAACGAATTTCATATGTCAGTGCCCATTTCTGCCTCGCTTGGGAACACATTGGGCCAGCTCGCAGAGGGAAAGAACCACACGCCCACAGAAGGTCAGCGTGATTCAGTAGCATGCCAGTGTGTTCTTTCTGTCCTTTTCCTCGCCCTCCCCGGTCTATCTATTCCTTTGGTCCCGTCGTCATTTCTTTCTTTATCCTTTACCAAGTGCAGCTCAGCTCAATTTAGTATTTTCTTGTGTTTGATTTTACGCGAGTATTATACATTTAGAAATTAAAAACCTATTAACAGCGTTTAAACGCGATTTATTCTAATCGCGTTTAAAATCCGTTAAAAAGTTTTTAATTTCTAAATCAGCTCAATTGTCCACTATTACAAGAAAAGAGAAAACACATTACCTTTTATCTAAGGATATTATTGTTATTGAGTGGAATATAATTCAATATTTAAATAAAACTTTAAATATAATCTCAATATTTAACATTGTGTGTAATAAATCTAGGAAGTTTACTGGCCCTACGTTCTCCCTTTAGAAGAAGAAGCATTCAGTTTTATACTATAAATTCTCGCATTCCAGTGCACCTAATAAGATAGGGAAGCATTTGTGGTGACCTAAATAAGGTTATTTTCTCTCTCTAATAATATCCTAGCAGAAAAACAGTTTTGAGAATAATCAAGTTTATAAGCTGTATTCGAGACATATTTCTTCTAGATACATTGAGCCGTTCTTGGGTAATATCAGATACAGCATCTTATTAAAAACTCATATAGAATCACTCAATCAACTTACTAATAACCGCGAAATTTCATGCGAAAAAAGCTTCATATCATTATGAAATTTTGTACAGAGACAGATTATAGCCTGGATTAGGACATAGACTACTTTTTACCCAGGTACCACGCGACGCCGCGGGTATAAAGTCATATAAACATATATTAAAAATGTCGTACCTTCGACCCTTTCTCTCTCTCGATACATATTTAAAACCAACACAGTAAATAATGAACACAAAAAATAAAATTACCACATTATAACATTACAAAAGTGAAAATATACCGCTTCAAAGAACAAAACAATTTATTCCTCAGATCGTCGTTCAACAATAGTTGATTAAAGGAGAACCAGAAAACACTTTTGAATTTATATTACGAAATACATAAAAGTGGATATTAAAACTCGGTCAAGTGTGATTTAATCAGCAGAGTGTATAAAGGTTATCCATACTCGTCTATTATGCGAAACGTTAAATGCTGTTTCAATATGGAAGTGTAGTTGAATGTATTTAAAAAGAGTACATTCATTTGGGTACTATGTCACACAAAATAGACAAAAGAGAAAGACTAAACAATTATTTACTATAAAAATGGTAATCGAGGTTCCGGAAATGGGAGATACCACAACTAATTCTATAATGGGACCAAATGACAACAATTTTTTATTTATCAAACATAAAGCAATAAACACGAAAACCCACGGAGTTATCACTACATAGTATAAAGCAAAGTCGCTTTCTCTGTCCCTACGTCCCTATGTATGCTTAAACCTTTAAAACTTCGCAACTGATTTTGATGGGTTTTTTTAATAGATAGAGTGATTCAACAGGAAGGTTTATATGTACAATAATATCTATTAAACTGCTCCGAATTAACTCGTGCGAAGCCGCGGGCAATAGCTAGTGTTTTTACATATCATAAAATACTTATGTATTATATATAATTTGAACCTAATACATATGTGAAATTTAACAATATAATCTTGAAGAGGACCAAACCCACTTTAAGAGGGAATAGGTATTGTCAATAACTACTTCTGCTGACCTCATATTTATTTGAATCCATTGATACATCCCTACAAATATATTTGTATTTTACCACTATCATAGTAACTTTAATTTATGAAAAAAGATCTCAAAAACCTATACATATAAGGTTAAATAATAAAAACTGATTTACTCTTATGTTATACTCATATTATGTTAACTTCACTTTGTTTCGAACGTAATTACGTAATAAATCTACTATGCTGCATCTATATGCTCATAAATCACATTAAATTAACCATCAATGCGAATTTATATGACTGGAACTTGTAATTAAATAAAACAACTTATTAACAGGAAAACAAAACTATTTTAGAGTATCAACAAACGCGTTACAAATAGTAAGGTTAAAATGCAGTAGAACTAAAATTACTATCCCTACACGTCTATGAATTTATCAATATAGCCTCTCTATTTTATCCTCTTCAAGATTAAATAAACGGCTTAAAATCGAGTCTAAAAGAATCGGCTACATACAAACATACAGATGTCACTAATGTAAGTTTGAGTGCGGAATCCGGAGGCCTGTATCCTTTTCCTCACCCTTCCCAGTCCATTCCTTTACTCCTATCATCCTTTATCCCTTACCCTTTAAAAGCAGACAACGCATTGCTGCGGCCCTACCAGCTCATATGCCCGTTCTAGCATAAAGATTTCTATATGAATTATAAGTAAAAACATTAATAAATAACAAGTTTTGCTAGAAATAAATCGCTTCTAAAACAACAAGAGACGTACAACGGTACAACTCGATGTCCTAGATATGAAGTTAGGATCAAATCGGATCTAGACTGCAAGCTGGCGTTCTGCTAAACTACTACGCATTATATAAAACTTTATATTCATACAACAAATATGTTACTGTGTTCTGAAATATGGTGTTATGTTATCTGTGGTTCTGATTTTCGTTGAACGAAAATCACATCACTTTACTTTTCAACCGACTAAAAAAATGAGGAAATTATCAATTTATTGGTTTGATGATCTCAGAATTTTCGTCTGGGTGAACAGATTTTGTTGATCCTTCTTTTATTTGAAAGCTCTGAACTTCTATGTGATCCAATTTAAATTTGGTGTATCCCAGTCAATTTGAAGGCGGTTGAGATTTTTTGTTAAAAACAATTATTCTAAAATATATAAACAATAGAAAAATTGTAATTTCCTAACCCCTCGGAGGTCAGAAGGTCCCAACCTATTCCTAAAATATAAATCTCATTCATAAAGCTTTCGAATGATATAAAGCTGAAATTCAAAATGATTCAATAAGAAAAACAGCAAAAATTAACTCTGTCAGTCTGTCTGTTATTTATCGATGTTAGTTGAATCGATGACTTTGAATACTATGACGAATGACAATGGATGTTCATTTCCACGACACGGATTTGATTTAAGACGTAATCAAATCTGAATGAAATTTGACTCAGTAATTGCTATGTGATTCGTTTAGCACATAGGCTTTTATATAACAAGATGATGAAGCCTTGAATGAAGTTATAACCGAAATAAACTTGATGCGACAATAAAACATAAAAATATCACATTCACATGAAACAAAATCCTACAAAAAGTTGAAATTTATGTCAAATAAAACCCCACAGATATTAGTTATAATTCTGAATTATGCGCCCCACTTAACATATTTAAACAATACATCATTGTAATGCGTTTATTAAAATACCACAGCGCTTCACGGCTTATGACGTTTGTAATTTTATTGCCACTCTCCACGAAATAAACAAAGCGTAGTAATAATACATTTAATTTCACAAAAAATAAGATCTCAAATACTTAGGGATATGAAATGTATTTAATACACGTTTTTAATGACTTTGTCCACTTTATGTGAAATGTTACTTTAATTATGTTGCCAATAGAGACCTCTCTCTTAGAAGTGTCTATATCTATATCTATACTAATATTATAAAGAGGAAAGGTTTGATTTTTTGTTTGTTTGTTTGAAATGAATAGGCTCCGAAACTACTGGGCCGATTGAAAAATTATTTCACCATTAGAAAGCTGCAACTTCGCTGAGTGTCATAGGCTATATATGTACCACGGGCGAAGCCGGGGCGAACAGCTAGTATTCTATAATTTGAGTCTTGACTCTCCGACTTACAATGCGCATTAGCGCCGTCCCTCTATGCAGTATGTCATTAATAAAGATAAGAAGAAAACTAGTCCAGTCGTTCCAAATATAAGATATATATATAGAAAGATTTCTATCTATCTATCGGTATCAAAAACAAAATTGTTTATATATGTCATGCTCGATGCTTAAAAAAATAAATACTTGTATAAAGTTTGAATTAGACCATTTTTGGGTCAAAATTGAGTCACAAGGACTCAGTTACGTACAAATATACAAGCATACAAACAAACAATGAAGCTAATAACAACCTGCTTAAAAATCAATTAAATAACTTCATTCAATTCATCAGTTCATTGAATTTAATAGTCGACAAAAATATCCGCCTGCATGAACTATGATAATTTGTTGTCTGAAATGATATAAATATAAAACCTAGGGCTAATGACCCTAAAACCTAATCAAACGTATCTACTGTTGTAACATATGACCTTGACACTAAAAACTTGCGTGACTTACATCCAGTTACCAATTAACTTTAATAAAGTCCTTAATTGAAACACGCAATCTGAATTAAGTTAAGAATTATGTTATATGGTAATCGTATTTATTAACAGTAGCAAAATGAACCTTACCACTTTGATAATAAGAGTGCTTATATCTATTTTCTATTATTGGCACTGAGTTAGCCGGTTTAAGGACAAAACTATGTGTTAGTGAAGTACTGTGTTCACATGTTATCTCAGTTAGTCTATTATTTGTAAGTTTAAGTGGTTCATAATTTAACTTCGAAATTACGCCTACCCGCAAAATCCCAACATAATGAATTTTAAAGACTATTAATTTGATGAATATTATCATATTTATTTTTTCCTACACATTTACAATTTAAATTACGATTAAAGTGATGCCATTTTTTATTTACTTTTAAGTTTCCGGTATCATGGAGAAATTCCATTAAAAACCCCCAATTTATGCTTAAATATTTTACATTTTAAATGATAACACTCTAAAAATCATGTTTAATATGAGAGGAAGCAAAACATCGACACACCAATCCTCATTATTAAATGTAAACAAAACTTAACGAATCCCTGAACATTTTCTATATTTATATTATTCCGATTTAATGATGTCGATAAAATATAAATGGAAAGTTCGAGAACATCTGACTGTTGAACCGCCATATTGGAAAAATTCTATTCTATTCAATTTATGAATATTTTTACTGTGTGATTTACATTTAAAAAGGATCGTTCAATTCACGTATTGGTTGGTGATTAGTGGTTAATATTTGTCCGAACTATAAGACTAACTCAAACATTTATTTATTCAATTACACTTCTTTTAAAAGCACTTTTGAATCGTCATAACATAGTTTTAACATTTATCACCGGTTCGGAAAGCAGTTTCTATAGAGAAGAGCTGGCAAGAAACTGCCCTTAAAAGTAGTTGCTCTTTTAAAAAATAACATCTATACTAATATTATAAAGCTGAAGAGTTTGTTTGTTTGAACCCACTAATTCCAGGAAATACTGGTGCGATTTGGAAAATTCTTTCAGTGTCAGATGGCCTATTTATTGAGGAAGCCTATAAAGCCCTACATGTACCACGGGCGAAGCCGGGGCGGACCGCTAGTAATATATATGTACATAACAATGATGCCAAAGAACTGTGACCTGATTTCTCTAAATTTCCAAACCATTTTTTAGTTTTTAAGTAAAAATTTATCAAGTAGTCAGTTGTCTAAGAAGGTTCTTGTCTCTGTTTACTCTTTTATCAACCGTCTTTATAAAAGTGAGATTCTGTTTTGACCGTTTTCTCAGCAATCGAATTTCTTCTGCTCTTTCGCTTTCATGCGCCTAAATGTGTCTATTTGAATGCTATAAAACTAAAAATTAAATTAGTCTATGACATGTAGAGTAGAGTATGATGACATGATTAGAATAAATTATAGTCCTCATACTGACTTCTCTTCTAAAAATAGACGTTCTTCGCCTAGCCATCTCCCCATACTCCTCTTTAATAAATGTAGGTAAAGTTTTTTCAACTGAAGCAATAAAACTGAAATCCCAATTTGATTCCACAGAAAATCTCGATCTCACAACCCAATGAAGTCACATTAAATTTAACGACGCCGTTTCGAGACTAGTTTTTCACCAGCACGTATGCTGTCAATAAAGTTTTTAATCAAACTAGATTGTGTTGAAACTAGTGTGAGTGATGTTACAGTCGATGGCATCGGAGCTGTCGATAAATTGTATTTTATCGATATGCATATTATAGAGTTGTGCACAATTAGCATGTGAATATAACAAAAACAATGTTTTGTATTATAAAAAAAGTAGCATTAACTAGTATTCATTGACAATAAAAATTTAGTTTATTTTTAAATAATTAATTTCATTCCTTTAAAAATATTGACTATATAAAAAAACACATTAATCGGTTGTTCTAAATTTTTAAAATAACTTTAAAGTCGATTTCTTTGCAACATTAATAACAGTTCTGCAAATAATCTCGACCTCACAGATTTTATTCACACAATAAATTATTAATTCGATAAAATTACACCACTAATTCCCCAAAATAAATACAAAAATATGAAATCACCAGCCTTATCAAACACCAAACTCACCCTCAGCAAAAACGAGAACTCGATATTATTCCCAACACTACATAACACTAGATCTAATATCGATATCGCACATCTCTAGTACGTGCGGATTGCATCACCACCGGCGCTATTTATGTGTTTATTTGACAGTCGCCATGTGGAAATCTGATGGCATACATTTGCGGGAGTTAGAAGTTACTTTTTACACTACTAATACAAAGAGAAACCTTTATTATTTTTATATGTTTGTAACTCCACACAAAACCACTGGTCCGATTGAAATTTCACCATTATATAGCTGTAACTTCACTAAGTGACATCCTACTTCCTACTAATATTATAAATGCGAAAGTTTGTAAGGATGTGTGTGTGTGTTTGTTGCTCTTTCATGCAAAAACTACGCAACCGATTGCAATGAAATTTGGTACGTAGATAGCTGGACAACTGGAATAACATATAGGCAACTTTTATCCCGATATTCCAACGGGATACGGACTAACGCGGATGAATCCGCGGGGCGCAGCTAGTAGGCTATATTTGTACCACGGGCGATGCCCGAGCGAACGGCTAGTCCATATATAAAAATACATCTTTATTTCCCTTTGATCACGGCAACACCCATGAACGACTCCAACGATTTCGCTTAATATCAGAAAATGAAAAAAAAATCTCGAAAAATAAGCGCCAAACATTAAAAAAATGCACATAGTATGAAAGTTCATGCGAAGGCAGGACAACGTCTATCAGGTTAGCTAGTTGTTAATAAAGTTTTGATTTCTTTTACAACAATTAAAACGTATTATGACCAATATATACATCCATATATTCATATATACATATCATACACAAAATACACTAAGCATCTTTCTTCGGGTGAAAAAACCCGATTTCTGGAACTAAACCGAAGCGTAATTATGTACTTTATACTAATAATTAAAATATTCATAAAAAAATATATACTAATCTTAATACTTATCTCGAAATAAAAACAACTGGGAGATATTTCATCTTAATACAACGCAATTAGCTTATAGTTGGCAGATGCAGGCGACACGAGAATAAATTGAGTTCATCTTCACAATGTTATTAATAAAATACCTATATACAAATATATTAAAAACTTTATTTCAACAAATACTTCTTACCATGATCCTATTTACAATAAATCTTTAATGGTCTCATAAACTGATCTGAAAATACATATGAATAAATTCAAATTATAAAAACATTATTTCAATACACGAGACGAATAGACAAATCAAGGAATTATAGAAATATACCAGGATAGACATTATAAATCAACAGAATAAAATTTGATTTCAATGAAAACGCGATATTGCATGTCTTAAATAAAACTTAAAGTGTGTTGTTATTTTCTGGAACATTCGGTGACAGAAACATTAAATGAGTTAATACAGGGAAAGTAATTAAGGCGTAAGGGTTTCGTTATTTTAAAATCTACATTCAAACGTGTTTTATGAGTTAACATAATATTCTATAATATAATTTAAATTTTCATTCAAATATTCGATCAATGTAGTAATTGAAAAACAAATTGTAATAAAAAATGTGTTTATCTCATCATAAGGATCGGTGGGATTCAATAATTTCCTTACATTACTCAGTATAAGAGCAAATGAGACATTGAATTCTATAATTAAAGCGTTAATTTAAACGGTATTTTACCTTATTTTACAGCAATCGCGTGTTCTAATGACATGTAATGAAAAATAAATGTGCTGGAAGGGATGTCAGTTTACTTCCGAGATACGCGATTCGACCCACGTAGCTGTGGGTTTATGACAAGGGTACGAAACGATGTGGGCCACGCTGCTGCATACACGAAGGCTTTAACCAACGTCGCGGAAAGGATGATATTTAAAAGGATGTTTTTCTTATTATATGGGACTGAAGAGTCAATGTATTATTTTAGGTAGATTTTCTCACTTAAGATGATGAAAATCTGTTTTATTTTACATCTAATATATATTACTTGTTTGTTTGATTGCGCTAATCGCAGGAACTACTGGATCTACTTTAAAAGTTCTTTCATCAATATGTACGTTATCCCTCAGGAGTTTATAAGGCTGTACCACAGGCGATGTTAGGGCAGATCGTGGCGTAATCCATTATAATAGAGATTCATTCTACACTCAAGAGAAATAAAACTTTCGATGTTCTGTTAAATATTAGTTAGTTAGTTCTGTAGTCTATCTGGAGCTATAGAAGATACTTTAATATTCTAATTTAGTTTGCATAGTTTTCCGTATCAAAGATTTTCATATAATAAAACGTGATTTAAATTCTAGACCATTCTAGAAATATGTGACAAAACTTCTACCAATGTTTAAAAACACGTTCTCATACAACAATACAACAAACAACAACATCAACCCTTATAATTGTTTCCATAAACAAAATCCTACTAATATTATAAATGCGAAAGTTTGTAAGGGTGTGTGTGTGTTTGTTGCTCTTTTACGCAAAAACTTCTGAACCGATTGCAATGTACTTTGGCACGTAGACAGCTGGAAAACTGGAATAAAATAAAGGCTACTTTTCATTCCGATATTCTTACGGGATATAGACTTACGCGGGTGAAACCGCGGGGCGCAGCTAGTAAGACCATATTTACACTACAGAATATACAAAACTAGCTTTTGCCTGCGGCTTCGCACGCGTTAAATTCAGAGTAGTTAAATAGATGTTATTATATATATTCCTCTTGAATTACTCTATCTATTAAAAAAACCATGAAAATTCGTTGAGTCGTTTAAAGATTTAAGCATACATAGGGACATAGGGACATAGAAAGCGACTTTGTTTTATACTATGTAATGAAGCCCCAGGATTTATTTAAAGAGCAGTTTGCTCAGAACGCAATGCGTATATTCTAAACACGTAATACCATCGTGTGTACCGCGGTTGAGATGCAGGCGAAGTGCTAGCGGTGAGGTTTACATACACAAATATTATCAGTTTTATATCAAAACTAGCGGTCCGCCCCGGCTTCGCCCGTGGTACATATATACGCTATAGCCTCCCTCAATATATGGGCTTACTATCACTGAAATAATTTTTCAAATCGGACCAGCAGTTCCTAAGATTAGCGCGTTCAAACAAAGAAATTCTTCAGCTTCATTCATATTAGTAAAGACATCATCTAAATAAATAAAAATGAACCACCGAATGTGTGTTAAACTCGAAAATGGTTGTACCAATTTTATGTCTTTTTTATGTTTTTTTAAGGCTTTAAGAAGGTTCTTCTATAGAGAAAAGACGTACCACGAATAGAGACAGGTAAACGTTTAAACATGTATGTATATTTATTTATTTTTTCTCTTCATTATGAAATGGTTGTTATCACTGCGTAGTATAAAATAAAGCCGCTTCCTCTGTCATATGTACGCTTATATTATCTTTAAAAATACGAGACGGATTTTGATGGGGTTTTTTTATAGATAGAGTGATTCAAGATAGAGAGATAGAGAGATTCAAGTTTATATGTTATAACATCTATTAAACTACTCCGAATTTAACGCGCGCGAAGCCACTGGCAAAAGCTAGAGTTAAAAAAAAAACTGAAAAACACAATGTATCCGGTATCATGTATTACTTCCTATTCTAGAATAATCTCAGCACGATGTATTTTTTAATTTCTACGCTATGGGTTACATTAACTAAAGCGAATATGTGATTCACTGAATCAAAAAGAATGGCAATTTATGATGTATTTTATTTTTATTATTTATCCGGTTCACAAATTGGTATTGACAAATAGAACTAAAAAGTATTACATTGCGGTGTGAATTCCTATATTAGTGAGCCCACCATATTGTAACTACTTATACAAAGAATAATAAATTTAAAGCAATCTACTTCAGGGTATAATCGTCTTATAGGATAGTGTGTTAAAAGAAAGCAAAATGGATGCGATAAAAAAGACGATACCTCTAAACATTTCTTCCAATAATTTAAAGCACTTATACGGCCAATTATTCTGATTTTTTGACAAATTATTCTTCAAGAAACATCATGATTCAGCAGTCAAATATATCATTAGTTATTAATAATAGTGATGATTTTTTAATACAATCAATACGTTTTTAGTCGATCGTGAAATATGTGTGCGCGCTTCAATTAAGCGATTGTTGGCATTTGAAGAAGACTTCTACAAAACCGCCAATGCAAACATATAATCTTAACAAATAACATTAAGATTATATGTTCACAAATTTAAGTTTTATCAGCACAATAGATTCAAATAAATCGCTGAAAAGAAGTCTGAACCACGCAAAGCAATTGTTATTCCGCTAAAGCAATCTCAATGAGAGAAAACAAATTTAATTCGAATGCAGAAAATTGTGCCTTATTTCAGTTATTTAAAGTATAATATAAAGTGAATTTACTCCATTTTCTGTGTGCCAATTGCGATTAACTTTGAATTGCTTCTGCTAAGGGGATACAAGTGGAAACTTGATATCTGAAATGAATACTATAAGCCTTAATATTCAAGCTAAGTTCACCTAGATTTGCTTTCTTAGCTACGTGTCATTTAATACCATTTTATTAAAGAGTAGTCTTATAACAGGTGTACAATCTATCTCTGATCGAAATTTCATCATGATTCAATTAACAGTTTTTAATGGACGGTAACATCCATTCTCACAAATTTCGCGTTTATTGTGTCAAATTTTGGGTCTGATTTTGAATCCTGCTACAGCGTAATTTTAAATCTACTATATAAAAATAAGTCGGGTTTTCCTTCCTGACGCTATAACTCCAGAACGCACGAACCGATTTCCACGGTTTTGCATTCGTTGGAAAGGTCTTGGGCGTCGTGAGGTTTATATCAAAGAAAATTCCGGAAAAATTTCAACAGAAAAGCGGGAAAAACGAAATCATTTATTTGGTGGCGAAACGGAGTTTGCCGGGTTTGCTAGTATCTCATATAAATTAAAGTTCTTATAACGCAAGAACGGTTGAACGGATTTTCGTGACGTTCAGTTTGTTGGATTCATCTCTGCTTGAATCATAAGTTTTCAATTTCAAAATATACCTACACGGCCAGCTCCGGGCGGGCAGTTTAAACAATAGAATAAAGATACTAGGATAACATCACGTAGACACATTATAAAAAGGCCTAAATATCATCATATTCACAGCTTGCGCACAAAGAAAGCTGTAAAGTTTACCTTAATCTTTACCGAAAGCCTTTTAATCCCAGCTTAAAAAGAAGCAGCTTAAGGCTGTGACCTAGTTGCTTAGGTTATCCTTTCGAAAGGAAGCGTGAACGTGTCTTCTTTCAAGTTGGGAAGTTTTATAAGATATTTTATGCTAGCCATCTGCCCGGTTTTCTCAGTCTACTTAAAAAGCTAGTTAATTGGGTACTTAGAAATTAAAAACTTTTTAACGGATTTTAAACGCGATTTTATTCATTATGTTATTAACCCGACGTTTCGAACACTTTACAGCGAGCGTGGTCACGGGGAGACTGGTCTCCCCGTTTAAAATCCGTTAAAAAGTTTTTAATTTCTAAATGTATAATACTCGCGTAAAATCAAACACAAGAAAATACTAATTAGATATTATTAATAAAAGTTATTTTGTCTCTAAAGTTACGTGATACACCACTCGATTGATGTTTAGATTTATAAGATAGTAGCTGCACCCCGTGGTTTTACCCGCGTAAGTCCGTATTCCGTAGGAATATCGGGATAAAGTTGGCTATATGTTATTCCAGTTGTCCAGCTATCTAGGTAAAAAATTTCATTGCAATCGGTTCAGTAGTTTCTGCGTGAAAGAGTAAGAAACACACACATATCCTTGAAAACTTTCACATTTATAATATTAGTAGGAAGGATGTTATTTTTCTTTTTTCTACTTCTATTTCAGATTACAGTCTCGCGGCAACGTATTGCACATTTGACTAAAGAAAAAAAATGCATTAATTTACGAGCATAACTTTATGGAACACACTTTTTAGACGGTTTGCAGTTAGACTTAGATTACCTATACGATTTTTATAGTCTTACGGCGACACACATTTATATGTATTCACTAGCTACACCCGGCAAACGATGTTCTGCCTTACTCTTATCATTTAGGGGTATGAAAAATAGATGTTGGCCGATTCTCATAGATACTGGATAAGCACAAAAAATTTCATCAAAATCGGTCAAGCCGTTTCGGAGGAGCATGGCAACGAAAACTGGACACGAGAATTTTATACATGTATTTATTTATTTACAATAATAAACTGAAACTAAAAAGAAGCAATTGTATTGGCCCATAACTTTTCATATCTAAGATTTAACATCAAATATGTTATTTCCAATATTACGAAAATGCACAGCTTTCAATTGCCATGAAAGGCTTCGATCAAACGATTCACCCTTCCATTACCAAAGTATCTAGCGTATGCTAGGGTTGCCACTACATATAGAATATTTATTATAATATAATAATATTAATAAATTAATACTCGTTCCACCAGCGGCTTTGTATTGTATTTCGCCTATTTTCGATGAAGAGGCAAGAAGCCTATGTCCCGTATATGGCTTCAAAAAGAACTGTCCCGATGTAAAGGCTCCCTAAAAAATATATTTACTAATAAACTGTATGCTGTAGGTTGAGAATAATATTAGTCTATCACAATGCGAAATTTTGTCAAATTGTATGGTTGAGTGTTTAAGTGGTATTTACATGTTTGACGCTGTGTGCGTGCAAACGGACAGCCAGACAAACAGTTAAAAACAACCCAACCATTGCATATATAAAATATTCGTATAATCGTAATATATGGTAGTAATTACTCTCTTAGAAAAATATTTGTTGTAAAGAAATGGTCTAATTGTTGCTTTTTTTATTATTACATGTTAACATATATAGAAAATTCTAGACTCCTGAAAATATTTGAATAATATCGTTACAATTGACGGTGAAAAGAAATGAAGGTATCTTTTAAGTGAGATTTCGATGATGTTTACATGATTATGACTCAGATCGAGAGATCTCCTTATATTGATACAAATATTTATTAAGAATGATTGTAATTATTATGGTGATTACATACGTAACTCATCTATACTATTATTATAAATCTGAAGAGTTTGTTCGAACGCATTAATCTCAGAAATTACAGATCCAATTTGAAAAATTCTTTTAGTGTTAGATAACTCATTTATTAAGAAATGCTATGAACCACGGTCGAAGCAAGGGCGGAACGCTAGTTTTACATAAATGGTTAATAATTCCTATTTTCTAATAGGAATTAATATAATAATAAACCTATGAATGTTAACAAACAAAAAGTCTTGTAATCAAACTATATTATAACATTGATGGAAAAATAAAAATAAATTTACTCTAAGGTGACAGCCCTGAAACTTGAATAGTGTGAATACACTGATAAAATCCATTTTATATATTGCTAAATAAAAGGCGTATATTTTTACTATAGTTATCAGTTTTACAGCGGATATCATAACGATGATAATATTTTCTAAAAAAATATCATTTTATGCATTTCCGCTATAAAACTGATATCGTATCCAATGAATGCATTTTATAAACGAACTCGACTTTTCAATGATTTATTACAAATTGAGAAGACAGTTTCATCTCTGTTGGGCACCTGTTAATTTATTCTGTTATTTTCAATATTTTTCTTTCTATTACTATTTTTCTATTACTTTTACTTGATGTTTATTAATAAATCATTTTTCTTTCTTTATAAAGTCGAACAGTGCGGTCCAAAAGCTACCTAACAATTATTCTAATCATTTCAAATTGTTTATGTATTATATTATATTTTTCGTACATATTCTTCTTTTGTTTTAAGATTGATTTACAGCACGAAAACGCCATTATAATAAGGGTTATAAATATCCCATCGACAATCAATCAAACTATATCTTTTTATCAAAATTAAAAAGTTTGGTTGAAAAAATCTACTACTAAATATATAAGAAAAAAGTATAGTAGAAAAAATATATTAAGATCAATCTACCCGTTCGGTATCTATAAAGTTACACAAAAAGCTTGTACGTGTACACCCCTAGGCTTGTTCGAAATCGATAAACTAATTAGGATGCTGTTTTCGAATTCCATGTTTATTCGGGAAACTTCGATGAACTCGTTTTGAAGGGCGAAGCCGCGGGAACGAAGAGTTAATTGGGCAAACAATTTTATTTGAAACGACTGCTTTCCCGCTGGCGGCATTTACTTAAATATTCAATTAAATCTATAATTGGTCTACTGTAAAATTTATTACATATTTATATAATTTGGCATTCATTTTTAGTTAAAATGTATATAATTAAGCAAATACAAGACATGACATAACTGTCAAAAATACGCTATTGTACCAGCGTTGTCTGCAACAATCCTATCCTATCCTAATCCTACTAATATTATACATGCGAGTTTGTAAGGATGTGTGTGTTTGTTACTCTTTCACGCAAAAACTGCTGAACCAATTGCAATAATATTTAGTACGTCGACAGCTGGACAACCGGAATAATATATAGACCACTTTTTATCCCGGTATTCTTACGGGATACGGACTTACGCGGGTGAAACCGCGCAGCTAGTAAGACATACCTCGTACTAACATTAACGTATCATTAAACGTAGGTGAGTTCATCTGCAGTTATAGGTGGCTATTTGCGGTAAGTAGGAACTGAGCTATTTCTAAACGGCACTGTCTGATGTCCGTACATTGTTGATCTTATTGTTCCTACAACATGGCATTATGGACTTGGCAAATTCAAAACACGATCACTCGATTTACGATCGAACAGCGAGATAAGTATATAATGTATTCATCATTTTATATTAATTAAGACGTGTGTATCTGAATATTGGGCGTATAATTTGTCTCCTAAACACATCCTTATAACAGTATTTAAACACAATGATAGTATTGTAGTTTAAAGTTTTATAGGCACTGCTAACTTTGATCGCCTTCCTACATACTTAAGGAATACCTCAACCACAAGTCATGAAGTCTCGTCGCCGTCAAATCCTTAAGTAAAGAACTAATAAATATAGTTTTATAACTGAGAAAAATGTGCAGAAACGTTAATTATAAGAAAGAACAAAAGAAGTTTTCTTACGATTTCTCATTTGACATATCAATATTATAAGAAGAAAAAACAACTCGCCCCTTTCTTAATTAGAATGCACCATTTTAATCGCAATATTATTCAACAACAACAACACCCTACAGAATATATCCTACACTTTGGACATACATATATAAGCTCGAAAAACATTACCCTCCTTCTGTCGTAATTAAAAACAACACGAATGTATGTATACTTAATAATTAACCACCAGCCACTGAATCATCAAGTTGCTTTATGAATCCTTCATTAAAAATAAACCAATTCCATTTTCATATCAGCATGGAGGCCCATATCCTTTTCCTTCCCCTTCCCAGTCCTTTCCTTGATTCCTTTATCCTAATCCTTTCTTAATCCCTTCCCAATTTAAAGTCGGCAATCCATTTGTAGAGGCGTAAGATCTGCAATCGACCTTACGCCTCTACAGATGTCCATGGGCGGTGGTAGCGTTTACCATCAGGCGTCCCACCAGCTCCATTGCCGACTGTGACATAAAAAAAGCACCTATTTGTAGAAGCAATCTCTTATAATTCTCTGTATTGAAATGAAAACTGAAGCCCCATTAGCGTTTAAGTCCCCGACCGTGCCGGAGTATCAATTTCTTCCCACTGACTGTTTCGAATAAATGAGTCGAGAGTAGGTATAATTGGAACGAATGTTTTATATTAATATTGTATTATCTTGAGGACGCCTTTGATGTTTGACAGTTAAGCCATTTAGAGTATTGATTTTTCAATGTGTATTTCATTTTTATGTCTTAATTTATCTAAGTTATCAAATATAATTAATAATAATGTAATATTAACAAAAACCTTCAAGTAGTGTCTGAAATATGACTTATCGAGTTTACCAATCTTTTTACAAATACAATAAACTAATTGGACAATTCAAATCTAACATACACGCCACGGAGCCCCGATCACCTGGGGCCCCATCAATGATACGACTAATACAGTAGTTACGCCCCTGATACAACTCGTATACACTGAAAGCATAAAGCAATCCCTGTGTCCACACACAACAAACGGCCCGTATTTCCCCCGTGTAAATAAAAACGTAATTCGCTTAATGGACGCTATTTGCGAAACTATTCGATGTCAATATGGCTGAATTTTTATCTAGTTAAATGAAGTTAGTGAATTTTTATCTAGTTGAGTGAAGTTAGAAATATATTGTTTATAAATCACTAGCTGCGCCGCGCGGTTTCATTCGCGTAAGTCTGTATCCCGTAGAAATATCCGGATAAAAGGTTGCCTATATGTTATTCCAGTTGTCCAGCTGTCTACATACCAAATTTCATCGCAATCGGTTCAGTAGTTTTTGCGTGAAAGAGCAACAAACACACACACATCCTTACAAATTTTCCCATTTATAATATTAAGTAGGAAGTAGGATGTGATATCAAATTTAATAGTCAAGTAATTCATAGTAAACAATTTGATACGTCAATTTGTGTTATAAACGATATAGATATTTAGTTTTTATAATAATTCAAATGTGTGTCCATCTATCGCTCTTAATATACCAACTCCCGCTAAATACTTCGTGTCAGAATTTTTTGTAATGTCACACTTTAATGTCAATCTCATTTATATCAAACCTTTCTACACCTTTCCTCGAGTTCACTTCAAATTATTACAATTGTAGAATTTTAGTTGTAATAATAGTTGTACATGTCTTGATACTTGAAGAAAGGAAGAATTATATACTAGACATTTTTTTTTCATAGCGGGCGACTGAGCTGGATGGTAAACGATCACCACCGCCCATGAACAATTGCAGAGATAGGGCCACTGCGAAAGCGCGTTTTTAAATTGTAGGGGAAAAGGAAAGGATTGACGACTGGAAAGAAGGTCGATATTTAAGCAAGCAAAGAGGCAAGATGGCCACCTAACGTCAAATGATCACAACATAAATAGTAATTTATTACTATTTTTTTAATGTCATAGCAGGCAAATGATCTGGTGGTTCGCCTGATGGTAAACGATCACCACCGCCCATGAAAATTCGCAGAGGCTCAGCCATCTGAGAATGGGCTGCCCGCTTTTAAGGGATAACGGATAAGGAGAGGATTGATGACTGGAAAGAAGGAATGGACTGGGAAGGACGAGGAGAGGGAAATAGGCCTCCGGCTCAACCAATCACCGTACGAAACACAATAGCAAGCTATAATTTCACGCCGCTTTTCTGTGGGGGTGTGGTACTTCCCCGGTGCGAGCTGGCCCAATTCGTGCCGAAGCATGCTCGACTCCCACAATAATAACATAGATATGGTTCAAAAATACAACTTTTAAACGTCATAAATATTATGACAATCTATCTCAGGACGATGACATCAATATTCATTCTTTGGCAAGAGTATAACATTATTTATATTATAAATACTCTAATTACAATGCAACCCGCCAATTTCTTAAACGCAGCGCGACATTTAAATGTATAAATAGTTAAACTATTTATAACTGGGTTAAATAACTACGAGTAGTTCTGTGACCAACTTCTATTCTCATTCAACTATTGAAGATAGAACTTTCTAGAATTTTTTAGTAGGCTAGAATAGCATTATGTTATCTGTGGTGGCTACTAAATTATGTAGTCTTTTTAAATGAATTGTCGATACTTTACCTTATGATCGACGATTTAAAAAGAAATATATACTTGTATTTAATTTCTTTAAATTTGCAATTATAGTTTTTTGTAGTTAATTGTAGTTTTACTTGTACACGAATGATTATTTCTAATTATGTATAACGAAAACCAAAATACAAGAATCCATATACCTGTGTATGTGAACAACTGAACCAAGTTTAATTTACAAATAAAATACCGCCTATTTACTGCTATTTATAAGATTATATTTTAATAATGAAATGCAGTATTGAACTTGAATATCTTTTTTGACTGCTTTTTTTTTTAAAAAAAAGCAGTGGTGGCTCAGTGGTGAGAACCTCGGACTTCAAAATCAATAAGTCGGGGTTCGAGACCGCGCGAGCGCGCAGGAAATAAATTGATTTTTCAATTTATCTGCGCATCTGGATAACATAACCACTGCTTAAAACGGTGAAGGAAAACATCGTGAGGAAACCGGCTTGTCCAAGAATTAAAAGTTCGACGACATGTGACATCTGCCAACCCGCACTTGGCCAGCGTGGTGGAGTATGGCCTGAACCCTCATAGGAGGCCTGTGACCCAGCAGTGGGAACATATATGGGCTGATGATGATGATGATGATGATCTTTTTTGAAGCACCAAATTTGAAAAAACTTCCAAAAAACTATAAAAAGAAATTTGACATAAGTTTCTGCGCTACACTAATATTATCTGTGTTTTATTAAAGAACTTTTGCCCGTGGCTTCGCATGCGTTAAATTCGGAGTAGTTTAATACATGTCATTAAACAATTGAACCTTCCTCTTAAATCATTCTATCTATTACTAAAACCGCATCAAAATCCGTTGCGTAGTTTTAAAGATTTAGACAGAGAATGCGACTCTGTTTTACACTATGTAGTGATGTTTATTGGAACATAATATGATACTGCCACACCCGAAATCCATTTTAATTTACTAGCTGACCTCTAAAACTTGCTATACGATTGAAGACATGAAACCTTTTCAACTGTCAGTGTTACCAGTTAGCAATAATATGACGTGACGTCGCGTGCGCCAAAGTGGTGAATGGTACATTAGACTTTATCCGATTGCCATCTCTCACGAATTCCCCGATTTAGGGGAAATGCGATTACATTGCAGTTCACAGAAATATTTAATTACCCCGATTTTTAACGTCATTTAATCGTAATAAACAGTTTTCATCAACTATATAGCCTGCTTAATAAACCCCACAATTGCATTCAGATTTTGAACCCATATTAAAATACTTAAAATATATCATTTTAAAATATACTTATTTGAATTACTTTAAGTATTTCGAAGAACATACATTTTATATACTAGTCAATAAATATATTTAACATTTAATAAAATAAGCACAAAGGAGTAAAACACTATGTGGCTATGCTATAAAATGTTTCGCATTGGGACAAATAATAATGAATGCATTAAATGCATTTTCAAGTGTGTAATTTCCAATAAATTTTAATCAAGCATAGATTCAATTAAATCTATGTTATTTTTTACATGTATAAACATTATTTAACATGATACGAAAAAAGGTTAAAATTCAACGCAGGAAATGTGTTGTCTTGTAATAAACTATAGTATGAAGTTAAATATTCATGATAATTGGTGTTAAATAATTTTATTATACTTTAGTAAAGACACAACTATCAACTGATCCCAAATTCAGCAGGGAACTGACACTTACTTAGACGATATACATATTTTAGGCGTTGTTCATGATCTAATAAAACCTAGGTGTATTGCAAAATGGAGTGGCGATAAATTTGTCGAGACAATTATAGCTTAAAATAACCTATTTTCAATGAGAAATAAATCACTTAAAACCTAGTAAACACATATCACTCACTCTAATTAAGGTAGTCTGCAGACACAGTTATTATATCACGTTATTATATCGCCATCTTGATATAAATTGGCCATCTTCTGAATTGAGGGATGCGTGTCACATAACACCAGATGCGTCACTTCATCATTTCATCCCATTTCGAAAAAAACCGACCTATTACGAACCAAGCAACCGACATAAATTGCTTATAAAAGCACAAATGGTTTGTTGATAAGAATTCATTTATTAATGTAGTGAGCAATAAGCAGACAGGAGTTCTTGTAGTTGGTAGAAAAGGTGATTAAATAACCAGGTATTAAATATACTTTTATCATTATGTTATTAATCAAATAATTCTTCTGATTTAAACAACAGTATATATTAATGTAAAACGTACTTACATTTGGTGGATATGAAGGGATATGTTTGCATCATTATTGTCATTAAATTGATCAAAGACACAATCATATAATATTATTCACAGAATTACTAACTGGAATTAATTACACGCTTGAATCTGCTATACTACTAAAGTTACCAGCAATATCTCTCTAAACCACATTAAAACCCCAAGTATATTACAATGTCATAGATACTCGTGCACAATATACCGCTCGGTAAGCTCATAAACTTACAAAATACACCAAACAATAGTGCTCTTTATTCCCAGGCTATAAAAATTAAAATGCCGTAAATCATTTAAAAGCTGATGCTGTTTTAGTGGGCTACAAAAGCATAACTGCCGGATGCTTTTACCATTAATGTGAAATTTTGAAAATTTAATTTGAGCTGGATGGTCTTATTGTATTTGTATTCTAAGAGTATTTCTATTATTATAGGAATAACAATTGTTTTAATTAAGGATTATAAAGTTTTATTATAGATCTGTATTATAAATTAAATATTGCGTTATTTAGGTAATTGTTTAATTGTGAGAATTTCGTAAGAAAACGTAAGAATTTAAATGTTAAATACAATTAAATGTCGATTGAATTTTGTAGAGCATTTAAGACCTAGATCAAAACAATATTTTCCAGTGAAAATATTTCGTACTTTTTACTTGACTGGCTGAAAGAGGGTAATGTTATTCGAGCGAGTAAATGCATGTCCATTTCTTTGACACGCCGTACAGCCCGAATCGCTACACGGATTTTGACATGTGAAATGTCAATGTAATTAATTACATGCCACTTAAGTAAAAAAATATCACATAATAATATGACCTTTGAGAATATCCTTCAATTTTCTTCTTTTAAATTACATACGACTAGCGGGCCGCCCCGGCTTCGCCCGTGGTACATATGTAGCCTTCCTCAATAAATAGTATATCTAACACTGAAAGAATTTTCCAATCGGATCAGTAGTTCCTGTGATTACTGCGTTCAAACAAACAAACTCTTCAGCTTTATAATATTAATTGTAGACGAAACTCACTGGTACACTATTCATAAAGCATTTTAGTGAGATTTTAACATGTAGCACCAGACTGATTAAATCAGCCGATGTAGGCGAATCGATTACCATACATATAGCTACAATTTGAATAGCTTTGAATTTATATGCAGATTTGCAAACTGCACTGAAAAACCTGTAAAACTTCATATAGAAGCATGAAGTTTGCAATTTGAAGCATTTTGCTTCCAGAAAATTCCTTCATAAATAGAAAATTGTTAAACAAACCAGTAAAAACGTGGCTGTATTTAATATTATCGTGTGTATAAATAGACGCAACCACGTGGTTACACGTGTTTGTATTAGCTATTTTTTATATTTGTATTAGCTAGTATAGAAACTAATCGATGATTGTAACAAAATTACTATATCCCAAATACGTGTGTAAAATAAATATTAGGTTTGGCAATATCTGGATAAATCTAGGTTTATAAACGTGATCAAGTCTAACCAACGTAATTAGTTTATCGGATCAATATTACTACAAATCACACGATATACTGTGCTGAATTCTGACATCACCTATGTCCAATTTAAAAAAAAAAATAATAATAAAACATTTACGTTTTATCACAAACTGAACCGCCCTCCAATCATCAGAACTAAAGCAAATTTAAATGGGACTACATGGGAGGTAAACTCCTCCATTTTTTAAGTCGGTTGATAATTGAATAAATTGCCCTTTTTTAAGTTTACACAACATTGGCAAATACAATACTTAAAAATACAGATAATACGAGGATACCGTCTTAAAAGTGATACCTGAAGCAGACTAGGAATTCAAATTAATTTATTACTTGAATATATTAGTGCGAAGTAAAGGAAACCCCCTTCCTCCTCGGATATCTAACAAAAAGAGGTTAACATGACATTAAGTACCTATGTCTCTGTAATATTACTATTACAGAAATATAAAACAAATGTCGAGGTCGTGGTCGAGGCGTTCTCTGATTTTCGCTTAGCAACAAATTTCTTTACTCATTTGTGTACATCGTATAATACATAGGTATATATAGTTATATAGGTACATGTGTGTAGGATAATACGAATTTGAATACGTATAACATTCAGGTAAAGCATTTATATTTATAACAAATCGAACACGCGGTGAATGCTAACAAATTAAATGACTATAACAGAAGAGGTCTACAAACTCGTGTAAAACAAAATAAATAACGAATGGGACAAAGCGTTTCATTCAGTATGAAGAGCTGTGAGTTCGTTCATCGATTATGCATTAGCTCTGTGACCATGATTTTCTATGAAAACAGAAGCATTTATGGAATACTAGCTGCGCACCGCGGTTTCACCCGCGTAAGTCTTTATCCCGTAGGAATATCGGGATAAAAAGTTACCTATGTGTTATTCCAGTTGTTCAGCTATCTATGTACCGAATTTCGTTGCAATCGGTTAATTAGTTTTTGCGTCAAAGAGCAACAAACACACACACATATCCTTACAAACTTTAGCATTTATAATATTATTAGGATTACTAATAAGAATTTGTTTACAATTAAAATAGCACTGCTTTTAAAATGTTTTGCTTTTCTTGATCTGCCACTAAACATGTTTTATAAATTACTGTAATTTAATTACTAGTGTTTTTAAATCACCTCAATCCGCATAAATAGTGACGTGTGGTCACTAGCGACGGCGGTATTACAACTGTTTTCCTTATCAACGCATTTGCAATTCTCTCGATACTTAGTGGAGAGGAATTCGCATATTATAGTCTTCTAGAGTATGATAATTCCCATTCTTAAATCCGTGAAATTTCAGGAAAATATGTTATCTATTTTTTCCTCTTTATTTTATTTATATTTTTAGAGTATTTTTTATATTCTGTAATAAGTAAATACTTTATTGCTCTCAGATACTTCAAATACTATTAACAGAGCTTTTTGAACAATTTATTACAATGTTTACAAAGACAAAACATGAGAAAAAAGTATCGTTCAAAAACTACTCATGTCTCTATTGTAAACTCCATTAGTTTAACAATTATAAATCCATATCTAATATATAAAATTCTCGTGTTACAGTTTTCGTTGCCATACTCCTCCGAAACGGCTTGACCGATTCTTATGAAATTTTGTGTGCATATCGGGTATGTTTGAGAATCGGCTAACATCTATTTTTCATACCTCTAAATGATCAGAGTAAGGCAGAACAGCGTTTGCCGGGTGCAGCTAGTTCTATAATAAGATACATATACCGATACCGTTTATCTAAACAAACAACCAAACACTACAAAACAGAATACATTAATTAATCAATTAAACCTTATTACTGCCCTTTTCATAATAATCATTGCAAATGGATAGCCACCCGCAATCAGAAAAGCTGTTAATCCATCATCATCAATCTAATTTAGTTTTGCGAGGACACACGTTTCTACTGCTGCAGACCTTTCAAATTTTGGCGCGTTATTCATCACGCTGGCCATTTGTGTGTGAGTGTATGACACATGTCAAACCTTTGGACAAGATGAAATGACCCAAGAAGTTTTCTTTCACCAACTGGAGCAAGATTTCAATACGTAAATCTCTTTTCGGACATTTATCGTCATACATACATATAATAAGTATCACATAATGAGTATATATTTATAAGGTAAACATCTATATTAGACCACGACTTTCGCTTTCAGACAAAGCGATTCTTAAGAACTTGCCATTTTTAGGTAATGGAGCTGGTGGGTCGCGCTCCCAAGGCCCATGATCATTTTCAAAGGTGTTGCATGCATTGAAATGAATGTTTCAAACATTGACGACTTTTAAATATAAGATGGAATATGGAAAGGATTCATAAGGGATATTAAGAATGGGACTTGAAAGTATAAGGATACGGATCTAATTAGAGTAAAAAAATCTGTTCCTTTTGAATGACGCTAAGCCTCGTCTATTAAGCAACTGCTCTTATTATAATCGAAAGATACTTGTCTATTACGCCATAGTCTCTTTTCATCATACTCAGCAAACGTTTCGCGAATCGAAACGAGTAATAACATTTCGATCCAATTAAAGCTTCGCCATACATTCTTGTATTAGTTTGCGCAGCGGTAATGAAAGCCGTAAAAGACAAATGAATGGCCTTTTACATTTATATTGTTACAATTAAAAATTTAATTAGATTATCGTACTAGACGCTCGTCTCAATTGTATATATAAACACCCGTCCCAAACTTTATATAAATCCAAATTATTGCATAATGTTTTTATATCGACAATTAATTTACTATCATAATTTAATTTTTAATGTTGTATGCTGCTTAAAAGCAGTGGTGGCTCAGTGGTGAGAACATCGGATTTCAAAAATCGATAAGTCGGGTTCGAGACCGTGCGAGTGTGCAGGAAATAAATTGATTTTTCAATTTATCTGCGCATGTAGATAACATCACCACTGCTTAAAACGGTGAAGGAAAACATCGTGAGGAAACCGGCATGTCCAAAAATCAAAAAGTTCGACGACATGTGACATCTGCCAACCCGCTTGGCCAGCGTGGTGGATTATGGCCTGAGCCCTCATAGGAGGCCTTTGTCCCAGCAGTGGGATCATATAAGGGATGATGATGCTCCTTAAATTGCATGCATTCGTGAGTAAAGAATAACATATCACAATTTAAATTAATTATAAAAGTGTCTAATATTTATGTATATTATTGTAAATAAATAAACACGAAAATACACGCAAACTTGCAATGTAATTATCGTTTATTAATCGCAAATAAATCAAAAACGCCACACTGCTAAAGTTTCGTATCAATTTGGAAACTTCTAAGTCAATTCTCGATATAGATATGTAATAAGTTGGGGCAAGTTAGCCTTCGCCCCAGTTCCATTAAAACTTATAATTCGAAATCTGGTTTGAGGATCACAGTGGATTATGAACAGGTCATTAATGGGTCACCAAATACGTTACTCAGTGAGTCATGCATTGAACCACTTGCTATATGAATTCTAACCTTATTGTAAAGGTAAACGTTAAGCACTTAAATCCTTCTCGATTGATATGTGATATCATTTACGTTTATAGGTTCTGTATATACTAATAATAATAATAATAAATATTTATTTAATAGGTTTTACGTTATTGTAACAGTGGATTGTGGCTCAGGCGCTCTTGCTTGTTGCTATATTGTTGTGTTTTGTTAGTCGTGTGGAACTTTTAACCGACGTTAAAGTAAAGGATGTTCTTAATTGGATCTTTATTTCAAATGAAATTTAAAATGAATGCAATACTATAAGTTAGGAGTGCTTTTGTTTTAGAAGCCACGCTTCCCTTACATGCGACTTGTGGAGACGTTATTTAGAAACCTAATCTTTTCTTTATATATATAAAATCTCTCTCGTGTCACCATGTTAGTTTAGGAGCATGGTGCTCCTCCAAAACGACTGAAGCGATTTTCATGAAATTTTGTGTGCATCAATATACACAATTGTATGTCTGAGAATCGGCAAACATCTATTTTCCATACCCCTTAATGATAAAAATGAGGCAGAACAGCGTTTGCCGCGTCAGCTAGTAATATAAATAAATATACCAATGAAATATATAAAGATTTCCTTATTTCTATTTCTTAACATGGAAGCTCTGTTTACGACAGTATACATTTCAAGGTCATTGACAATATGGCAACACTTATTACTAATTTCAAACAAAAAAAAATTAACAATTAGAAAAACTGGTGTAATCTAATGACCACTCGTGCTAAAATCAATCAAGACCTTAGCAGTATACAGGCAATTACGTATACACTCGACTGTTGATGCGAAAAACATAACCCTCCTTACAGCAATCGGTTAAGGTCACGTAGATTGTTCTAGAGCAGTTGCCCAGACATATTGTATGGCAATAATCAAGTTACAACTAACACGATAAAGAAAACCGTCTAACCAGATCAGCATCCGCTAAACAGATTAACTGTGACGCGTTTAATTGCGGACATTTATGAGGCTGCAATAGCATTGACCGCCTGCGCGTAGTGGGTTACAATTCAAGGTACCGGATTCGATCTTGATAAGTGCAAAAAATATCTATATTGGAATCCTATCCTAGTAATATTATAAATGCGAAAGTTTATAAGGATGTGTGTGTGTTTGTTGCTCTTTCACGCAAAAAAACTAACTTGATACCTAGACAGCTGGACAACTGGAATAACATATAGGCAACTTGTTATCCCGATATTCCAACGGGACTACTACGGGTGAAACCGCGGGGCACAGCTAGTTTTATATATTGATTAAGATACTGCCACTTTGAATATCTGAATATTCGAAACGTCTGCTCCTAACTCTGTAACTAACTCATAGATAGTGAATGATTACTAATGGGAAACGTGTACCTTGAGGAAAAGGGACTACCGACCCATTTTAATAGCATTAGCGTTAAAAAATTCAATGACGTTTTCTGAGTCTTACGCAGCGTTTTCTATGACACTGTAATCCATTATCTACGATAAAAAAGGCCTGTTTAACTTCTAATAACATGAGACATGTCAAAGTGAAAATCGATGGAGTCCATTTGAAGTTTACGTTATAAATAGACCGACAACGTTTCAATATATGGTTTTCCGATAAAAAATAGCTTTCCATTCATATAAATTGTTCTTTTATTCATTTTAATAGATTCTCTCCAACGGTTCTTCCTAAAATCGTATATTTTGTGTAAATTGTTTCCAAATTTCACCAAATATATATTTAGGAGATGGGAAATTTCTAGAAAAACCTCATTATCGTTCTGGATTGGTTACAACCAATAGCGGTCTACGTGCCGAGCCTGGATACCTACCTCCTAACTTATAAATTTTGAGCAAATACCTTCCCGAAGACTTTAGATAAATTACGAACGCGAGGGTGGAATACGAAATTTTATCTATTAAATATATGAATTGAAATATTTCACGATGTTTTTGAAGTCCGAGACCAAACAAATCGAGTATTAATAAAATAATCAATGAATAGTTATTTTTAACAAAAACTAAACTGCCTTAAAATTGTCAGACCTAGAACAAATTGAAATAGGACCACACGGAAGCTTTCAAATAATAAAAATTATCAATATTTTGACCTAATCACATTCAAAAACTCTGAGGTGACACAAATAAAATAAAATAAAATAAAGCTCCTTTTTGAATTCGGTTGAAAAAAACAAAGCGATCATTGAGAGATGTTATCTAAAAAATTTAAATTCCTATGTATAATATTGACCGAGATCTCAGCTAACATAACACAGCTAGTAGATAGTACAATAACAATGGAATATATTTAACTACCGCATCGTAATTGATTTATCAAATAAAAAATCTATAAGCTCAATTGATTCTTCGTCCGAAGCCTGATATAATGTCTGGTAACTTTAAATCTTCAGTTTAAAATGCAAAACACTAAACAAAGCTTAGTGTTTTCAACCAGGCAGGAAATTAAATATAATACACACATTACAAAAGCTTTCACCTTAATGTACACATAATTTATTGAGGCTTTTAGTGTCCTTTTCTAGCATCGCTTAATTGGCATCCCTTACTATGAAAACAAGATTTATTTCATTCCTCTATCGTAATTACAAATGGGAAATTGTTTATCTATTGTAAAAGGCTGTCAAAGGCTTTTAAATAAATGTTTTTACGCTGCTATAACTATTTGTTTTAATCACAGTAATACTTTTGTTTGGATGCTTGTCCGTCAATGACGCTAAAACTACAGAACGGATTTTGATAAAATTTCGTACACAGACAGGGTAGGAGATGACTTCGGTGATAGGATACTGTATATCCCGATTAAATGTTCCCTTGGGATAAAACAGAAATCTTGATATCCGGACGGAGCCGGGACGAGAGTTTAGTTTACGATATTACAAAATTCGTATTCAGTATTTTTTTAATTCTTGCATAACAGTTTTAATGTTTAAAATTTAACACAATACAACGATACAAGTTTGTCAGTCCTTTATGTCTTCGTATAAAACTTTGAAGAGTGCTCACAGGATTGCCAGCTGTTTGAAGAAAAGCTCTTTCACACTACTATAAAATATTTTACGATTCGAAAAACTGAATACTTGGAGAGTGAGAGAGTAACTTCCCGTTACTGGTCTTAGTTATATAAGTAAAATACATTGTTATATTGGTGATGTACCCAAAGTGATAAAGAAATGTAAATAAAATCTTAAATTTTGGGGGAAATCTCGACTAATATGTAACTCTGTTTATCTCTCTTTTACGCCTAGAGTACTTAAATAATTTGGATGAAATATAGTACAGAAATAGGACACAGGGGAAAAAGAAGATAGTTTTAATGTTGTAAATCCACGAGAGCGGGAACCATACCTTAAACTGTCTTTTAGGTCTTTGACCACCCGTGCGAAGCCGCGGGCGAAAAGCTAGTAAACTATACATTACAAGCGAAAATAATCTACTGGAAAATTAACGGTAACAAAAGACCGTCAGAAAACAATAACATTTTAAAAAATATGAAAAGAATATTAGGTTTCAGATAACAGATTTAATTTCAAAATCACTGGAAATTATCCAAATATTGAATCGAAAATAAAGATAAATGCCTCACGTCGGCTCTGATTGAAAAACTTTTCAGTGAAAACGTGACATCTGCTTTGATATTATGTCACGGATTATGTTAGTAAAAAGTTCTAGAAGGATTTGTCCTCTTATATATAGTAAGCAAGATAAGATAACTTTTTGTACCAGCATTATTTTATTATGTGATGATAATAGACTTTGTTTCTATATCAGATCTCTTGAGTTTTTAGATCTCGTAGCGTGTTGCCCAAAACATTTGTAGTAGGTATGTTATCCGGAGGCCCGTATCCTTTCCCTCACCCTTCCCAGTCAATTCCTTCTTTCCAGACGTCAATCCTTTCCTTATTAAAGCATGAAGCGCCCGTAGAGGCACTACCTCTGCAAATTACGGGCGGTGGTGATCGTTTAGCATCAGACGAACCACAAGCTCAGTTGCCCACTAAGACAAACAAGAAGTTACACAACTATTTGACCCCGGTATATACCTAGGGACATTGGAGCTGATGAGATTTTGCTTAATATAAATGGCCATTTGACCAGTCCAGTTAGAAATACGATATAAAAAAAACTTTAAATAAAATATTTATTCGATTACATTTTTGTTTAAATTAATAAAGTACTTAATATAATTTTTATCCTTGCTTATAAAACAATATTTTCTTCCTCTAATCTGTTTCACAATTGTACGGTTTCTCTAATTATATCCATGAATGTAATTTTTTAATGGTTTAAAATCCCTTTAAAAGTCATCAGACCGAAGACTTTTAAAGGGATTTTAAACGGTTTTACTCATTTTATATTCACATTTAGAATACTTGCGAGTCTGCTCACGACTTTCTCATTATTCTATTTACTTTTTCTTTCTTTCAAAAAACGCAATGCGTATGGCTCCAAGTTGTAACTTAACTAACTTCTCTACACGCGAGATGAAAGCGTTATTGACCAAGCATTAACTTAACTCCAACTTATTCTAGTTTAAAGCATTCGTACCGAAAGTTTTCTTTCACTTTACTTAAGTAGCAAGTATGCAGCGCATTTCGATGTATTAAGTTAGCAACGGGGATTTATTTTGTTCAATGTAGATATAAATTATGGAATAGTAGACTTTTAGACATCAATAAAACAAACTAATAGCTTCTATTTTTAGTTTTATAGCACATAAAACCGAAAGAGTAGAAGAAATTCGATTGCTGAGTCATCAAGGGTCTACGCGTTGCTACGGTTTGGTAAAAGGAAACGAGTTCGAATCCCAAATTTTTCTATTATTTAAAAATGTCTCAAACTGACTGTTATAAAATGACCCTAAATTTTAAATTGTTACCAAGATTATGACCTCGTTTTAAATGACAAAAAATTCTATGATGTATTCTTATAATTATAATGTGTGAGTCTAACGTCCAGCTCGGTTGCCTAACTAATATCAATAAAATGCAAATAAAGAGTTATCAAAGATCCAATTCTTCACATTTATATCACCCATATATCACCTGTATCTAGTGGGGTAAAATTCAAACATAACTACAATAAGATACTTTCCAGAATTGAAAACAAGGTTTAAATCTATGTAGGTATGTGCTGTAACTCTGCTCAAATCACGCCGATATATCGCTCATCCGTATTTGATTAACCCAAAACGGAGATGGCACTTGGCAATACCTAATGGCGAATCAATCCAACTCGTCATTCCACACGAAACACTAAAGAAAAACTAAAAACTTCTTCTCTTCTCTATCTTCTGTACCTTTTGACATAAGAAGTGCACAACCGACTTTCGTATTTGAATTAACTAACAACATAACATATATCCTCAATAGTCCATTGCAAAATTACATTGAGTTGATTTTCTTAGATTATGGAATTTTATTTGATGGATATTTAGGGGAGATTAGTAGAAACTGGAATTCAAGTTTGTGGGGTCGCCACCCTTGTCCCGCGACATTTTAGAAAAAAGGGTTTCACGCGTGTATCCCTAAACTAGCAATCGCACCTGCTTCGCCCGTGGTAAACATATAGCATTTAGGGATCACGTACATGTCCAAAGTGAAATAATTAATAGAGCGGTCGAGCTGTTCCTTAGATAAGCACGTTCAAACAAAATTTTATGTTAGACTATAGATTCAATTACTACCATAATAACAATGCGTCATATTCATCGTCGTCTTTTGAAAAATTATGTGGTGCGGTGTTAAAACAGCTGGTATACATTAAATAATTGAATATGTAAAACAATAAATAGAAAATACTGAGAAAGTATACTAAAACCAAATTTGTGATACAATATGCAACCAGGTACTGCTCTTCACTAATTCGATCAAAAGCAGAATATCCTAAAACCTACATCTATTTCGAACAAATCTAGCTACCAATATCGACCGAGAAGATTTTATAAAACAAAAATAAAGGTATATTATTATCCAGATTTAATCCTGGAATTCGAAAAATTCTCGCTCATACTCCGGGTAATAAATCACTTTTGCTTGTCGTGGAAACAGGAATCTGAGTACACTTAGATGGGGTGTTTGAAATCCGGTATAAAATTACCGTCAACTCAATCATGCATTATTTTTTCACAATTATATTTACTTAATCAATCAAGCAAATAGACCAAAGCTATAAAACATAACTTAACCGTGTAATTCGGTATATATTTTCAATTATCATATTTTATCCAGTACAATGTTAGGGGTAGCGGATTTTGTGGGTATCGTTTATTCTCAACAGTCCACCCTTTCATATATATACTTTATGGTCTTTATACTTTTTGAATTACTCGATTTACATTTTTCACGTTATCTTTTAGACACGTGTTTGCGTAAACCTGAATAAAATACACGGGAAACAAAATACTGCATTGTTGTGTGGATTTTAGTAAGCTTAAGAATCTATACTATGAAGCTAATTAGTTTGTTTCTATGTTTATTTGGTTGATCTCAGAAAAATTCTTTCACTGTTCGATAGCCCATTGATTGAGGAAGACTTTAGACTATATATGTAACACGGGCGACGGCGGGGCAGACCTCTAATCATAAAAATAAATGTCAACATTGATATATCCTATCCTACTATCCTACTAATCCTATCGTATCCCACAAATATTATAAATGCGAAAGTTTGTAAGGACGTGTGTGTGTGTTGCTCTTTTACGCAAAGACTACTGAACCGATTGCAATGAAATTTGGTACGTATATATATAGGCAAATACAATATGCAATAACATATAGGCAACTTTTTATCCCGATATTCCTACGCTATACGGACTTACGGGGGTGAAACCGTGGGGAGCTGCTATTGTTTCAATAAAAGCGAAATTAGGCACCAGCGGTTAGTATCGCTGCAAATTGCCGATATACGCCTTAAAAAACTTAATATTTCCATTTTAAAGTCATACCGATAAGGCCTTTGAATAACATTGTACGACGCAAACTTTGTAATCAAACGACTAAATATAAACTTTATACTGAGCATATAAAGTTTAATTTAAAACCACGTGCATTCATCTTTCCAGTAAACACATAAATACTAATACTGAAAGAAGCGTCTAGCCAGCTTGATAGATCCCTACATTACGGTATAGATGTGCTTTTGCGCACTTGATAGTTCCCGCAGGTTTACTCCTTATCTTACAAAAATGATAAATCGAAATTATGAAAGAAAGATGTTTTTTTTTATTTTGCGTCATTGCTTATTTACTATTTTTACTGATATTTTGACTGATTAATAATAAAATGTTTGCAAAATAAGTTCAGAAGCTTATTCCGTTAAAGGGCGATATATTAATCTTTAGTTAAAACCGTCCAAAAAAGTATTACAATAATTAAAAACATCACATATAAAATGTATAAAGATATACAATTAGCACTCGTTTTTGAAATGGTTATTAAATCCTTCCTTAATAACAATCATTCACTCAAACAAATAATTATAAGCGATAGGTACGTTTAAACGAATAATTAACAGGTGCGCGGAACATCGACATTAACATATATAATACAGAACTAATATATTACGCCATAGTTGGTACAATAACTGAAGTTATGGCCAAATTGAATTTATACGACCAACTCCATTACAATAAGTAACTATTACAGACTCCTTTTAGATTGAATATTTGAGATATTAATGCTGCAGTTGCTCGTATAAGAAAATATCGTAGTATAATTAAATTATCAAATATAAGGATAAAGAAATTATACACACTCACACACGCACACTCGTATGAGTATTTTTTTTTTTAGAAAAATATAGAACTAATATTAGGAATTAGTAATGTAGCAAGCTTACACCTAAACTGTAGTTTCATTAAAAACTCCTTTCAGGATAATTTATTGCCCAAATTCAACTTCAAATTTGTTTAATCGAAAATATTAATTCCTAATTTAATTAATGTGTTTAAACAACTCTTGTTTTAATTTATCTACATTTCCGGTTCAGACCATCGAAAATTATCATTTCAATAAATAGTATTTGTAGTACCTATGTATAAGTAAAAACTGGAGGGTAATTAATAATATTAAACCGAATGAAATTCTATGTCCGCTCAATTCTAACACGATATTAGATTCACATCTAAACGTACCTTATATTTTCTTCAATAGATTGGAAGAAAATTTCTCCAATACAGCCAAATTAAAAAGTCGTTTTTGAACGTCGCAAAAACAACGCGATCAAACATTTCCTAACATGTCACCTTCACATAACGGCATTATAATACACATAGTGACGTCAAAGCCATAATAAGTAGGGTAATAAGCCTCGCCGAAAATACCCATCGTAGGGTTTCCATGAAGCCGCACAGTCGATTACGTTCAGTAGACTGAAGGCTGATAGGTATATTATCCCTAAATAATCCATATTTTAGATATTTCGCTGGTTAATAGTTGAGTTGCAATTTGTAACGATACACCTATGATATGATAAGGGATTACTAACATGCGAAGATTACATGATTAATTTTCTAATGATAACAAATATTTGTTACAAGAATTACGGTTTATCTTGTAAATGTAATATGTAAACATTATTCATGTGAGCAATTAATGTTGCAAAAACAATGAAAATCATGTTTGAAACACGTCAGTATGAGGCAAAATAGATTCAGTTTAATTTGGAGCAAAACAATTTTCGCGTAATATTGAATATTTATCTTGATATTGGGGAAAATCAGACAGCTCACCGTCGCACCATTTCCCCTACTAACACATGCCTGTAGATTCGAATGAACACAATAATTTATTTAATTTTAAGTTTTATAGCATTGAAATGCTTTACAATATATGCCCTTAGACACATAAAACCGAAAGAGTAGAAGAAATTAGATTACTGTGGTGAGATCATGGGTGGCCGAGGCTACGCGTTGCTACGGTTTAGCAAAAAACGCGGGTTCGAATCCCGCCTGGTGATCAGATATTTTCTATTCTTTCAAATTTTTTCATGATTATTTTATTTTAATGAAAGGATTCAAAATGAAATTATTGGCTTCGTCACATACCAACCTAGTAAGCGAATTTAAAAAAGAAAACCTCGCGAACCGTACCACCAGATTAGACCCAATTATAACCTACAAATTACGGCATCGTTATCCGAAATCTAATCTCAACCATAATTCAAGTCCAGTCTTTGAAGGGCGGTAGCTAGACTAGCACCAATGATAAATCACCTAGCTTACCTTGTGAGTGCTGTAATAAACTTCCAAGAAGGCATGACTCAGCAATTTTTCCTTAGTCTCTTATGGTATCTGCTAACCTCACTATTCCATGTTATTAGTCATTGTCGTCCGTACTTTGATTTAAATCGACTTCTACAGCATACGGTCTTTTGTATTAAGGTATTGCATTCTAAGCAACAAGCAATATTTGAAGAATGAGAGAGCACATTTCCTTAAAAAGTAGACCGATTTTCGTTCTCATATTTTTATTTTTTAATTGGTTACTGAAGATCCCTTTCACATATATCTAAATACCCACCAAACAATAAAAATAATTGCTACAATTGGAGAATTAAAATCGCCGTATTAAATCACAAAATTTTAGGAGTCGTTTATCACTACATAATATAAAATAAAGCGGCTTTCCGCCGTCTGTGTGTCTGTATGTTAGCATACTTTAGCAACTCTTTAAAAAAACGCAACAGATTTTCATTGTTTATTTTAATTCATAGAGTGATCAAGATTAATTATTTATGTATAAATCATGCATTACTGAACCCGTGCGAAGACAGGGCGGGTCGCTTGTAATATATAAAATACTAGATGCTCGCTCCGGCTTCCCTCGGGTTGTCCTATTATTTATCTTTATCGAGATGTCAACTATTTGTCTATATTAACTATCAAGTTAGACAAAACTACAATGACCAAAGCGGACAAACAACGTGAAACGTAAATTTATATATTTAATACTAGCGATTCGCCCCGGTGTCACTTGTAGTACAATATTTCTGTCCATAAGAACCTTTCTTGTGCCTCAAAAGCGTTAAAATAAATTACCGAATTGGTTTAGCTATTCTCGAGATTATTTACGTATTACAAATACTTCTATTTAGTGGATAAACGAATAAGCCTATAGATGTTAGTGATGTTGCTGAATAAAATAAATGGTTACTGAAACCAAAACACCAATTAATGGAAACCAACGGTTCTTCTAATTTAATACTCAATTGAATCAAAATAAATACATTAGACCCATTAATTATTATAAGCATAAAGGAATACTTAATGACATCAGTATGTCTTAAAAAATAATAATGGCGATTCTATTGCAAGAAATCTACATGATTATTAAATTCTATTCGGTTTATAAGTCAAGGATGATTTAATTATCCTTTGGAAATTAATGAGTAAGGAGTTAACAATGACGTATTAATCCCGCAAGACCCGCCTTATCACGGTTGAAATTACGTTCCCAGATATAAGTAGTAGAAATATAAATAGTATTTCTTTACGTAACAAAAATTACTAACGAAATAGTAATATAATTGCAATATATGTATTCATTGCACTTGACAGTAAATGAAACGATAACCACTTATCCTTCAACGAGAAATAGAATAGTATCTGTAGAAACAATATAATTTGTAATATGAGTAACACGGTAATCGTAATGAAATAGAACTAGGTATATTGATTACAATATGCAAGTCACATTAGCAAAACAGGCAACTCAGCAATACATTAATGATATTACTCACTCAGTTTCGTTGTTCTCGAAGATAATATGTCCCTCTGCAGGCTCATACTGCGCGCCGCTCTTCGCTGTACCATCTTCTGTGTTGTATGGGATCTTCACTTTGCCTCTCGCCCCCGCCGTCCTCATCACTTTCAACTCGTACGTCCCAACCGACTCCGTCAACTCATAGTCTCTTTGCGGGAACGAGAACACACCGGAATGATCGTCGTCCAATATCACCACTGTGGCCATCGACGGCGAGGCTAAACATGCCCCCTTCGGAGTGCTTAAACGCACGAAGAAATGCTCGTCTTCCTCGAAAACTTCGTCATCTATCACTTGAACGGTGAACTTCTTCTCTGTTTCGCCGTGCCCGAAAGTTAGAGAGCCTTGTGCTGCCACGTAATCGGAACCAGCTTCTGCTGTGCCGTCCTCTGTGGTATACTGAACAGTGACTTCTCCACTCAAGTCTCCGCCGCGTACGACTCTCACTTCGAAAGATCCACAGTTTTCCATAACTGTATAGTGGTCTGGGTCAAACCGTACATGTGGTCCTCTAGGTTCGACTGAGACAGAGCTCGACTCTCGTCTTTGTAGTTCAGCTTTTACTTCGCTTAAATCACTTTGCGCCCTCTCTGATATTTTACGTGATAAGTCACCGCCACCGGTCATTTTTCGTGTAGCTGCAACTCTATAAAATGCACGAGATTTTGGACCCCTTGACATCAACGTTTCTAATGCCATTCGCTCTACAGTTTCCAAGTCTTCTTCAGGATGCTGTTTTCTTAAGTCACGTAGTACTGATATATATTCTTTACGTGATTTTTCCAATTCCCGGCCTTCTTCATCATCTCCAAATTCGCAAGGCTTTAAAGCCATCTCTACCGAGCCGTCACCTTCAACCTCCACAATAACTCCTCGCTCATTGACACGGTATCCCTTTTTAAGATACTTATAAACCAAAAGCCTGCGGTCTGCTATATAGGCTGTTAAAACGGTAGCCGGGAAAAATAGAAACGTGACAGCACCTTCCCATACTTCCACTTCACTCGGCGATATCACTGCCAAAATGAGATATAACCAAACGTAAGCAAATACAGACCAGGTTGCTGTTACCAGAAACACTCGCAGATGTTTAATTTTACGCACTTCCCCATCAGGGATGACGGATACGCAAATTGCAATGATGACAAACAAGTTATACGCAGCGGAACCCACGATAGTGCCTGGCCCTAAATCGCCAGCCTCGAAATTCTTCCCGGCTATTTCGATAACCGATAATAAAATCTCGGGGGCACTCGATCCAAGTGCCATCAGCGTCAAGTTGGCAACCGTTTCGTTCCACACTCGTACAACGACAATTTGATCGCTGCCATTTCGTCGCACGCGCACTTCTTTTTCCCTGGACGTGATGACTTCGATAGCGGCCATGAATCTGTCTGACACGATGGATACACCGATGAAAAGATACATGAGGGATAAGAAGTAGAGGGTGCCGCGGATCGCGATATCGAGGGTCGGGACATCTTCGAGGGGCCGCCAAGCGGGAAGGACGAGCCCATCGCTGCACTGGAGAACGTGATGGGCGGTGGTGTTGCGCGGGGCAAGACGCGCGGAGGGCACCTCGGCGCGCGCCACCACGCAGCAAGCCGCGAGCGCGGCGAGCGCGGCCCGCATGCCCTTTACCTTGCGCAATCCATGACACGACCGGCGCTGCCAAAGGCCGGCGCCCGACTGAGCTACGCGCGAATTCGCTCCCTCTCCGTTAAGGCTTCAAACGCCACTGCGAGTTCGTCCTCACGTATCGCTGATGAAGTTTTATTACCGTCGTGGGCCGTAAAGATGGGCGGTTGAGGAAAAAACTTATTAGCGTCGTACGCATCTCGCGGACTTATTAAAAGTTAGTTTGGACTCGGGTAAATGGCAAGGCCGCGGTGCGGGGAGAATATTGAGTGTAATTAAGGTATATTGTAATTCCAAGGTTTATAAAATATATCCACGCCAACCGGCTACACGCTAACTAAATGTAAGTTATTACATGGGTTGTTGATAGTTCCTGAGTTAACACGAATGCATAATTTATTATAATACACAGTTGTGTATTACCATAAATTATTCATGTAAAAAATCATAATATGTTGTTGTTGCAAAATTATGATTCTTTAAATGCATTATTTTAGTTTATTCTATAATTATTTGCCTCTAGTTCGCGGGTTTTTGAAATAACAAATCTACTGAATGAACACTATTTACGTAAATATTTTTAAACTAATGAATAACGTAAATTCAAAACCTTCGAAGTTAAATAATGCATCAATTTTTAAATCATATACTTAACTACTTACCTATCTAATTAACACAACAATATAATAAATATTTCTGCTAATATTATTAACCAAAATTACAACTGAAATAAAGTTGTTTGCGAGTTTTCATATAAGAGTATTCAAGAGCTTTAAGAGCTGCATCTCAAGCGACATTCTACGTAATTCACAAATTTCAGTGCTGCACAAAATAAAGCTATCTATTACAGAAGTAAGACAACTAATTATGCCACCCGTTGTACACTTATCGCATGTAATATTTTATTCGGTTCTGAATGCAATTTCTAAGTACCCAATTGAGAAGGTGAATAAACATAAGAGAAACTTAATTCGGGGCATCACTCACTTTCTTCTCGGGTATTTTGTAGTTATATGGATATCTATAGAATCCTACTAATATTATAAATGCGAAAGTTTGTAAGGATGTGTGTTTGTTGCTCTTTTACGCAAATACTACGGAACCGATTGCAATGAAATTTGGTACGTAGACAGCTGGACAACTGGAATAACATATAGGCAACTTTTTATCCCAATATTCCTACGGGATACGGACTTACGCGGGTGAAACCGCGGGGCGCAGCTAGTATCCTATAACTGTTTTAAATTTAATGTATCCAATACATGCATCAATCATCTAACACTTTTATTTTATTAACAAGAGCCGGATCCGATTCCTGCTAAAGCACTTCATACGTTGTACGTTTACTTTAATATTAGAAAATTGTAAAATAATATAACACGAATGAAACAAAATAATGCTATAATCGACACACACATTTTAATGACGTAATAACATCTCTGTTTAAAAAAAACATGATCTAAAATTAGTATTCCATAGATCATTGTTATTTAAATAATCACAAACTAACTTCTTGTATATAAAATTCCCGTGTCACAATTTTAGTTACTGATCTCCTCCGAAACGGCTGGACCGATTCTTATGAAATTTTGTACACATATTGGGTATGTCTAAGAATCCGCCGACATCTATTTTTCATACCCCTAAATGACAAGAGTAAGTAACAACGTTTGCCGGGTCAGGTAGTTATAAATTTAAAAAATATAATATACTTCAATCGAACTCTTTGGAAATTAAAATGGGACTTAAATTATAAATTTACTAGCTGCACGCCCCGGCTCCGCTCGGGTAGTCTTTTATCGTAGCTGAAATAATATAAACTATCCTATTTTTAAGTTGGATCAAACTGCACATGGTGTGCAAATTTGATTAAAATCGGTTTAGTAGTTTATGAGCCCATCGTGGACAAACAACGTGACACCTAATTTATGTATATTTAGGTAATTCACGTAATTCCAAAATAAATGAAAGACAATTAGTAATCAACCAAAAACGTTATAAATGTACAGACTATAGGGTAACAAAGTTAAAAATATTACTTTATCGAAATATGGGGGAAGGTCCGGGTCCCAAGCCCCAGGTGGCATACCAAAAGGGGCGGCAGAAAGCGCGGAAAAATATAAAATATACTAAGATATTAAAATAGCGCGCAAAGTTTTTGAGACACAGCCTGGTGACGGACGGACAGACAGATGGACAGCAAACTAAATAATAGGGCACGTTTTCATTTTGGGTACGAAAAATGGGACGCTATAAACCAAGTAGGCCCCAGCCGATGAAAATCCACGCTACTGATAATGCAGATTAATAAATATAATACCTAGACTTTTAGAAATTAAAATTTTTTTGACGGATTTTAAACGCGATTTATTCATTATATTATTAAACCGACGTTTCGAACACTTTACAGCGAGAGTTGTCACCGTGACCACCCGTTAAAAAGTCTTTAATTTATAAATGTATAATACTATATATACTATTATATACATACTATATATACTCGCGTGAAATCAAACACAAGAAAATACTAATACCTAGACTTATGTTAGAGAAACCCAAGCAAGAAGCGCCGTCACCGCTAATGGAAGGGCAAACATCTTTAAATTAAGTGCTCTGGTATGCCACGAATGAATTTCATCCGACATTTTGTTTTACAACACAATTGTACGTGTATCATACTTATCACATTAATATTAGAAATGTGAAAGTTTGTTTGTATGTTTGCCTGTTAATCACGCTGAAACTACTGAACGGATGTTGATGAAATTTGGTATACAGGCTGACATGGGTGATAGGATGCGTTTTATGCCGATTAAATGCTACCTTAGGACTTTCAATATCTGGGCGGAGCCGGGACGAGCATCTAGTACATTATAATATTAACTTTTTCTTTACAAATATGTATCTTAAATATTATTTAATTACAGTTTCATTTATTTGCTGTCGTAAAATTGTTAAAAACCGACGCGAAAACGCGAGTCTACTAATTGTCGACTAGACTATAACAGACTATAAGAAAATACAAAATCGTTAGGGAGTTACGATGCGACAAACAAACACACCACACCCAAACACGTCAATCATATAATCGTCGTTTCTGCGTAAGGGTTTAAAAAAATATTAAATATAGCAAAAACCTCGTTAATTCAAGATAATATTTTTACATCAAAAAGAATGATACATTTCGAATTCAACCCTCAAACCTGACATTATAAATCTAAAAGTGTCGACTTTTTGTAGCCTGCACCGCCTCGGCGCTCGTTAGGGGTCGTACCTCGGCTTGAAATTTAAATTCAAATATCTCGGGACCCTGTAATTGAACCAAAAATTAAATGCATTTCAAGGATAAAATTGCAACTCTAGAGTAAAATAGTATTAATGTATATTGATTCTTAAAACCAGTTTTACAGTGGGAAGATTCACCATACGTTCCCATTTTCTGGATTTTTCTGGTACCTCTGAATTCAAAATTGTTTGATCAATGATTATAAGATACATTAATTGAAATCATAGTAATGTAGGTTAGGAGTTGTGATGTACGCGTGAGTAAGATGGACATGCGTTTATTATCCACTTGAATTCATTGCAAATTGTCCAAAAAGAGTCAAGTTCCTTATAATTTCTGGGAAAATTACTTATGTATTAGGTACATCATATATCTTTTACCCGGGTTACTTACTTGAGTTTTTAAATTTGCACAATGTACGAATAAACATTCGTAAGCTCTTATATAGTGTAGAAACATTTCCAATTTATACACACTTACATGTACACCTGTGGGTTTGCTTACTCGTGTAGATGTGAGTGACCGGAATTATAGTAAACCAATTAATGTTCAGAACCCGTCGTGACATTTCTTCATTGCCACAACGCGATATGAAGCTTTTATTGCAGCCACAACACGAAATTCGCGTCGTGGCTCTTATATTATACATAATAACAGAATTTTTTTGCTCAGTAATTTCACTCATTAAAAAAAGTTAAATTAAGAAGCTATTCATTAAACGCGACTGCCGAAACACCCGATATTGAGTTCGCAACACAGATAACAAAATACTGTTTGCAATAATTCAACCTGCCATATATCTTCGTACTGTATAATTGCGATACATTATTACTTAGAATATTTCCCATTATGGTTTGAAGGGCTCATAAATTTCATCTAATGCGAATATTTCACACAGAGGGAATATTGTATTGGTAGATGTTTTACTTATGTATCTTATCTTTATGTAAGAGCGAGCACTGAGCTGGTTCGACTGGCGGTAAGCGATCACCACCGCCCATAAATATTTGCAGATGTCGTGCCTGCTTTAAGAAAGGATGAGAAAAGGATTGGCAACGGGAATAAACGCATGCATTAGAAATGGTAAAAACCAGAACTCCCCCCACTTATCGTACGTAACACTGTAGCATTCGCATGCTCAATGATGCAATGAACTTTTCTTTTTATGGCAACATCCCCACAGAAAATCAGCGTGAAAACTATTTCATTGCACTACTGACCACATGTACCTTTACATGTCCCTTAAAGTTTGCATTGTCGCATATAGGTAGCTACATTCATGAAAAGCCCTCCTAAAGAATATAAAAGTCGAAATACTACAGTCAGAACATAAGCGATCCTAAAGTTTATTGCCTAAATTGGAGAGCTCCAAACAAATGGGCTCCCTTAACGACCGTTCGATGTAATATCACCGTTTTACAACCCCACGAATATAACAGATTTTTACATTCGTATTGCTACACGTTACAGAGACATTTTTAGCGCAAGGGTATTTAGGGTTTGACGCCGTATATTGTGGAGTGGAGTTTTATGTATCGTATTCGATGGTTATTCAAGTAAAACTTCTTATAATTGTCAAATTATAAGAAGTTTTACTTGAATTCATAGAGCAGAGGGTTACCGCCACCTCTTACAGCAGACTTAGTATAATATTACTTTGCCTTTTCGCACCGTTATACCCTTATAGCAGGCTTATTGCGGAGTTAAAAGGAACATAATGTTATTAACGAAATCGTTTAGAAAACCCCAAAATGCTACATCAACTGCTGCCTTATAAATGAAAGGCAAAATATTTGGACAACTTTAAACCTTCGACGATTGCCCTGACTACCTAGGGGTTAACCAGAGACGTATTTTTGGAGCATTTTTCGTATTGCTATTGCTTGTAACATGGTGTTTTATTACAGACTATCCAATACAATAAAGTTTCGAACCAATAATTCCTTAGGAATCTATACAAACTATATAACAGATACTAAAGGATATAGCTAGCTAGTGTATTAACGAACAATGGACCAAATTCGCATTTCCCTCCGCTTCGCTGGGATTTTATTACTTCAGAATGAACTTTTTGTCACTAGATCTTTAAAAGAATTCTAGTGCTCTTGAAGAGAATCGTTTGTGATACCGTTTTATTGTTTGAGACTTTCCTTACATCTATAATATTGTAAAAGTTCTAGACGTTTGCTTAATTTTTGGAAAAAAGGCTTCTCCCTTTCTTACATTGAAAATTGCCTTCCTTATTGTGTTAATACTTATCTCATTGATTAATTCTGGCACATAACTTAGAAATAACCAATACCCTTTCACTTTTATATTTATAAAAGACTTCAGACGAGGTTGCTTTGTACCAACGTATATATAATACAGTACACAAAAGACACAGAACACCAAATCGGCAGAAGAACTACTGAAGACGCATCTTTTAAGGCTAGATATTTAACGAATTAACTGGCAGTATTAGCTTTATTCGCAATGAAAAATAAGTCTTTAGATTGCAATATATGTAGGGTTATTGATCGCTGGTCCAGAATTCAAACTGGCTCATTAAATTGTCTCCTATCACAAATGTTCTCCGAATTAAAACAGCTATTTTACGAACTTCTTGCATTTAAACAAGTATCTAAGCAAATAATATCCTATTTTAACTGAACAATAGTCAATATTGCTAATATTTACCGTTGTTTCATTATTGCTACATAACTAGAACCTTAAAAAAATGATTTCTCTTGAAAAATATGTCTGAACTCTCCAGTGTAATTCTTTTTAAGTTGGCAAAGACTGGTGGGTCGCCTGATGGTAAGCGACCAGCACCGCCCATGAACATAATATGGCCTTACACTTCTGCAAATTGATTGCCAACTTTAAGGGATATGGTGTAAGGTTTATTGGAGAGAATAAAGGAAAGGACTGGAACGGAGGAGGACACGGGCCTCCGGCCCAGAACTTTGTCATCAATCAAAATACTCCCGGTTTAACTAAACATAATTTCCACGGGACTTAGCTATAACATTTGTTGAAGGTACCTACGCACTGAAGCCCCACAAATTCTGTGACCTCACGCCGTCTGCGGTAGACGACCACGCAATCTGCGCATTAAGCCGTGACGGAATTATCTAGAAATTTCCTGATTCAATACTTTATTATCACGTCACTTAATGCTCAGGGAACATTAGTCCGTGTGTTTTCATTATTCAGATGCAATTACTTTATTACATAAATAGGAGTGACTATTTCGATTAATTTTTAACCGACGTTCATAAAAAGGAGAGAGAATTCGACAATTTTTTTTTCTTTGTTACTCGATAACTTAGTGGTTCTTCAAGCAATTGGCGTAATACTATTTGTGTTTTAAGAAATTTTTATCATTTGGTCCCATTTTAAATCTGCAGTAATGAAAGTATCACTTTTCAAGGACGTAAACTACACGCTAAACTCTTTACTAGGATTGGATGTTCTTCTAAATTAGTTCCTTTCACATCTGAACTTAACCATTTTTAGATACTGACATCATGTCCCATAAATATTAAGTCCATATAAATCATATATATATAAATCGAAAGCTCTTTATGGGTAACTTTCCGTTACATAAACATAACACAGTTCTGTATCGCCTAGCATCCCATTTACATAACCCGACACAAGTAGACACCTATGTAAATCCAACCCAGTACTTCGCACCTAACTGTCGATAACACTTAGTTGGATTGCAGTCAACTCTATTAGAGGGATGACTACTATCGATATAATACTCCTAAGTATGATTGCATCCGTACAGAATAATTAATAAAAAATTATTTAGATAAATAACGACATTTCTAATATTAATAATGGCTTACAATATTAATACAATACGGTAAACCTTCCAATTTTTCTACTTTCATAGAGGTCAGATGAGTCCTGATATCTTGATCTCCTTCACGTATTAACTTGCACAGGAAATATATTTTTATACTGGTCGGATTATCTTTATATAATATGACGTCAAAAGAGATGTCAAATTCGTTCAACCATAAACGCAATATCATAGAATAAAACAGGAAAAATGTTATCTTCCAAAGTATCTATATTTTACAAACGTAAGGCAACAAATTGTAGACGCTGATAGCTTGGCGCATTTGATACACACGCCATCTAAGTACTTGGCACAAATATCCGTGGTGTCGAATGCTAGACAAGTAAAGGAACATTCAATGATAAACAATCGATAAATTGAAATAGACATTACAGCATGAAAATAAGATAACATTTTAGCATCTTCTTATTTATACATTCTCGTCTCATTTATATACAATGGGATTGCTACATAGTATGGATTTTCAAACTAATAATATTATCATACCAAATTATTTTAAAAGCGTTTTACAAATCTCTTTCTTGCTTTTAAAATCGCGAAATTAAGTTATAACTAGAATTATAATTACAGATTTTTCTGATCAAAGAAATAAGTAAAGAAAAGCTTTTAATTCGTGTAATTAAGGTCATTCACAACTCCCCAAGGGGATATAATAGGGGATGAAAGTTTGTACCATGATAATTTATTTTGTCCCCGCGTGTGAAGCTGCGGGCAACAGCCTAGTATTACTGTAAAACAATAAACAAGTTCTACTATATATTATTACAACGTTTCCCCAACAACGCCACGAACTCTAATGGCAGCAAATAAATTAAGTCTATTTCTTTTAACTCCAACCCTACAGAACAGCGTGCGAAGCAATTTAGAGATTGCAAGAGGCTCGCACCAACTTATCTACCACTCCGATACCGTAGTACTTATTAGATCCTGCAGATTACGCTGACTAATACCCGGGAATTGTCTGAAATTCTCGTCGGTAAATAATCCATGTTCGCCGTTTATTGATAGGTATTTTATTGCGTATTACCACACAGAACACAACGTGGGCTTAAACAGATATTTATGATACCGTTTCGTATAATCCTCAATACTCGGATTATGAAATCTGAGCCTTTCTAATTATAGAAATGCGAATGTGTTTATTTATTGTCTTTGTAATGCGACGAAATCTGTATCCGCAATAACTTACAAGCGGATATAAATAAAATGGCTGCCCCAAAAAATATCGCAACGCAATATAGGCTTTGTTACAGTGACATTTATCTGGCGAAGTATTCAGGTGGATCAAGCAATAAATGTAATGTACGCGCCGCAAACACTGGTATGTTACCCGCGCCTCGTTTCTTTTATAAGAGCGAGATGGCTTTAAAAATATTGGTTCTGCCCATTGTTGCGTATAACTAATTGCTAGCTGTTCGGCCCGGCCTCGCCCGGGGTACATATTAGCCTGTGCCATATTCATGCTTAGTGAAGTTCCAGCTTTCTGTTGGTGAAATAATTTTTGAAATCGGTCCAGTCGTTTTTGCGTAAAAACGTTACAAAAAAGCTACCTCTTCATAATATTAGTGTATATTTTCTTCGCTAGGTTCACCGCTTGCAGTAAATGAGATGTTATATGAGAATATATATGGTTCGTACATTATTTACCATTTTAACACAACTAAGCTGAGCAAAACATGTCAGACAGCTTTGAATGCTAAATTTTTTCACAAGGGTCAGTCACTTGTTCCGAAAATTTAACAGTGTGTTTGAGAAATTTGAATGGTTTTATTGATTTTAGAAGTAACAATAAATATACAAATAATATAAGGTTATAAGGAAAAAAATGGTTGCCTGTAAAGTCGGTTTTAAGGGCGAAGATTTTACGTGACAACGTCTTTTTATCAGTAGAATATTTATTTATATGAATATTATTAAATTGCACAATAGGAACAAGGAATTGAATGAAAATAAGAATTGCACAAATTATAACTATAGAAAATATATTTTGTTTACTAAAAAGACAGAGACAGAGACACAAGCACGCGCCGATTCAATGCGCCTAATTCTCTAGTACTGCGCGCGCAGCGGACCGATCATAGTTCGGTGACTCATCGTAACGTTACCGGGCGTTACACTTTTTCATGAGTGACTACGAGCCGCAACCTAATTTAAGACGTTGTCACGTCAAAAAATCCTGGTGATGCTAATCAGGATGATACAAATAGAACAAAAACAATATTCGCAATGTGTATGCTATAAAAGAAACATCAGCTCATCCTATTCCTACTAATATTATAAATGCGAAAGTTAGTAAGTATGTGTGTGTGTTTGTTACTCTTTCACGCAAAAACTACTGAACCGATTGCTATGAAATTTGGTACGTAGACAGCTGGACAACTGGAATAACATATAAGCAACTTTTTATCCCGCTATTCCTACGGGATACGAACTTACGGGGGTGAAACCGCGGGGCGCAGCTAGTTATATCATATATGTAAAAGTGTGTGATGTTTGATGAATATTTGTTTCTCAATCAGACAAAAACGACTGATTATATCTAAACGAAATTTTGCACAGTTAAATATTAAAGTCTGGATTAGCACATAGGCTGTTTCACAATTATAAGCAACGGGTTAGTTACAATCTAAGCGGTCATTCACTGAAGCCTTATTAACCTACTTTTGCGTATATAATTTCCTCATAAGGAAATCTTTTGAAATTGTCCCCTATACTCGACTTGTCAAGATCATACAAGCCTTCTGAACGCTATATTTAATTCGGTGTAGATAAACTATTATCAGATATGAATAACTCAGAAATCTCGACGGTATATTCTATCATTTTGAGGTCTTATTGTGAAATTATTATAAGAACAAAATTACTGATGTTCTGCTTTCGTTACAGCTATAAAAGCATGTTTTTTTTTAAATTCATACATTCATTATACTACCTACACTACCACGTCTTTACTCGCAAGATATCCTGATAAAAGATAACTCATGTACTATCCCAACATCTAATACTAACCGTAAAAACACTTCTAAAATATGTATATCCAGATATTTTGATGCAAACAAACTGCCATTTGTGTAGGTCTTGTAAAATGTATGTTTCCTTCCTATTTGTGTGCGATAAAGCGATTCATTATTTAATTCATTCATTCAATCTTTCATTCATTAAAGTAACAAGCATCCTTTCCACAATGACCGGTTCCTAGGTACAGTGGTTAACGCGTGAGCGTAGAACCGAGGGGTCCTGGGTTCAATTCCCGGTGGGGACGCACAAAAAAAAATGTTCCGGTCTGGCAGGACACAGAAGGCTGATCACCTACTTGTCCGTAAAGAAAACCGATCAGTACAACAGATGTTCATCATCTGCCCCATACCCCATTAGGGGACACGGGATCTTTTTGTTCCTTTCCACCAACTAACAAGCTTGAAATATAAGTAGGTTAGAATGAACAAGACATGATTCACTCAGACAGTCCTGTCTTTGTCACCTGTCCATTTTATTTCCTTGGGGACTCCTAAATTCGTGTCTTGTAATAAAGTGCTGCTACATTTATTTACTATATAAGCGCGCGTTTCCAATCCTTAAAGGTTTTATGAGAATAGCTCGAAGAAATGTACTATTCGCAGAAAACCTTGTAATTCTATTTGTGAGTATATACATATCCTTCCTACTAATATTATAAATGCGAAAGTTTGTAAGGATGATGTGTGTATTTGTTGCTCTTTCACGCAAAACCCAATGAACCGATTTCAATTAAATTTAGTACGTAGATAGCTGGACTACTGAAATAACACATAGGCAGCTTTTTATCCCGATATTCCTACGGGATACAGACTTACGCGAGTGAAACCGCGGAGCGCAGATAGTGATATAAAAAGACGTGTTAATTATGTCGCTGTAAGATTATAAAAACTGTTGGATTATAATCAAACTCGCAAGTTGTAATCTGTCGACTGATTGAGATTAATTTTGCAAGAATGCAAATATGTCGCAGTTATGTACGTTGAAGAGAACTTGTTTTCCCAAACGTCAGTAAGGTGCAGATTTTGTGTAACTGGATTCCCGCTTTGGGCTTTTATTTCTGCGTAGTTTTTAAATCAACCTAAACTAACCTAATCCATGTCATTGAATGGCTATTTCACAATTTACCGGTTTCACATAGAGTCTTATAAATATATAACAATTTACCACAAATTAACGCATTAAATTGTAAGCCTTATGTTACGGAACAACATTTTCCGACAGATTACAAATCTCGCCGGAATCTGTCAACGATTGTAATCTGACGGTATTTACATTTTAACAGTGACAGTTACACCACTCATTGCTAAAGAACGGCTGAACAAAATGAAATAAAATTTTTGTTATTTCAAGAACTTACAAAAAATGTCTATGGGGCCCGAGCCAAATAACGAGTATCTATAAAAAGTTCTCATGTCACAATGTTTGTCACCAAACTCGTCCGATAGGCTTAGACCACTTAGGACCTAATTGGATGTCCTGGCTTACAGCATTCGCCGGATCAACTAGGGCCTAGCGTATAGACTCTAGTATGACATATAGACTCTAGTATGTAGGTTCTCTTCTTTATCTATATAAAGATTAGTGCCTCGCAGAATGTGCTTCTTACAGATATTAATTAAATCGATAACTTGAGAACGGCTCGCCCATATCGGCAATATTTTACGTTTTATATTAAGGTACAAGAAAGCTTCGTGTGGAAAACATACTACGGGTGATACCGAGGCGGACAGATAGTTAGCTATAGACATAGTCTATTTGTTAAGCGTGTACCACGCGAGTGAAGCCACTATCAAAATTTATTCATACTAGCCGCGGCCCGCGGTTTCACACGCATAAGTCCGTATCCCGTAGGAATATCGGGATAAAAAGTTGCCTATATGTTATTTCGGTTGTCCAGCTGTCTACGTACCAAATTTCATTGCAAACGGTTCCGTAGTTTGTGTGTCAAAGAGCAACAAACACACACACACACACACATCCTTACAAACTTTCGCATTTATAAATAATATTAGTAGGATTATAGTAAGACTAGCTGCGCCTCGTGGTTTCACCCGCGTAAGTCCGTATCCCGTAGGAATATCGGGATAAAAAGTTGCCTATATGTTATTCCAGTTATCCAGCTGTCTACGTACCAAATTTCATTGCAAACGGTTCCGTATTTTGTGTGTCAAAGAGCAACAAACACACACACACACACATCCTTACAAACTTTCGCATTTATAATATTAGTAGGATTATAGTAAGACTAGCTGCGCCCCGCGGTTTCACCCGCACAAGTCCGTATCCCGTAGGAATATCGGGATAAAAAGTTGCCTATATATTATTCCAGCTGTCCAGCTGTCTACGTACCAAATTTCATTGCAAACGGTTCCGTAGTTTTTGTGTCAAAGAGCAACAAACACACACATCCTTACAAACCTTCGCATTTATAATATTAGTAGGATAGTACTAGTAGGAATTAAGATACAAAATTCATTATCGATTCTCAAAACAACGCGCTAATAATTTCAGAAGCAAATCTGATTTTAAATTTAATAATACCGGGATTAACGGGATGATTTTGGGGGCTGAATCACCTTCGTCCGTAGGAGAATACCTGGAATCTCGAAACCCTACACGTGGCCCCTGGGTGGTGC
>NC_052109.1:7444776-7462160 GCF_012273895.1 Zerene cesonia
AGTGCTTGTGTTTCAAACCTCAGCCCTAATCGTTGGGGGGCCAAATCCGTGTACCTACTAAGGAGATCCGATTTCATTTCGTCGCATCATCTTCGTGAGCGTCCTACGAGTCCTGGGCCGTGGTCCAGGTGGTCTCACCCTTCATCACGAATTCACCTCATCGAGTCGAATCATTGTGTGCCGAATCCACGTTGGAATGTTCCCGCCAAGGCCGAGCGTCGCCTTAGTGTTATCGGTCGCCCACGCGTTGTTGCAGTAAGTCTACAGCCATTGTTTTGTCTAGCGAATTAAGTTATCTGTATTCGTTTTATTCCGTACCTTTTTTTAACACACATAGTGTATGTATGAATAACGTCCGTCGTACTTTACCTACCGTATTAATGTAATTATGCCAAAAGTGCCGAAATTTGAGGACGGCAAACTTCACGTAGATATTCCTGAATTAGATCAAGGTGCTAGCGACACGGGTAAATCCCCGTCGAACTCTCCTCGCGTAACAAGACAAACCACAGCTGCCCTCGCCATGGCAGAATTAGACATTAATATCCTTTTTAAATTTATAAAACCCTACAATGGCGATAGGGAAACTCTGAATTCATTTATAGTAAATTGTAACAACGCATACGAATATGCGTCAGAGACTCAAAAACCAATTTTATTTAAATATATTTTGAGCCAGCTGAGTGGCAAGGCCGAAATAGCGTGCTCCATTAAAGAATTCGGGGCGTGGGACCAATTAAAGGAATTTCTAAAAACGCAATTTAGTCAAAGGAAACATTATTCTCATCTGTTAACCGAGCTTCAAGAGAGTAGACAAGGTGCACAGGAAACGGTCAGCCAGTATGCGCTGCGAGTTGAAACCAATCTCTCGCAGTTGCTTACTGAGATAGTTTTGTCTACCACTAAGGCCAAAGAGCTCCCTGGGCGAACAGCAGCAATGGAGGATCTTGCCCTCCATCATTTCCTAATGGGGTTGTACCCAAGGATCTCCAATATTGTTAGGTGTAAATCCCCTAAAACTCTTAATGAAGCCACGAATCTCGCCATTTCTGAGGAGCGCATCCAACAAACGTTATACAAACGCCCTCAGAATGAGCACAAGCCTGGTAATAACGATAATAGTGCTAGATTTAGATCCTCAAGACCAACTAGTAGTGTTGCCCCTAACTCATTCCGGGGACCTAGGACACCTGGGCAATCTCAAAACGCCCATAATCCTTTTTGTCGATATTGTAAACTCCCAGGGCACGACATCTCCCAATGTAGGAAACGCGAGTATAATAACAACCGTTTCAAGCTCCAACAACATCCTTCGCCTAGAGTAAATTATGTAGATCCGCAGATGTACCTACCGCAGAACGAAGCCGACGCTTCACCGGATGTAGTCGAGTCCTCACCCGATCCTTTAAACGAATAAAGGTCTCGCCCCAGTGTTGCACGAGACAACGTCCCAAAGTCGACACTACCCTATGTGCTCAACGCCCGTCTAATTTCTACTCTTCCATACCCAAGGCCAACCAACAGGGTAACCAGCCCCAAACAGACGGCCCATCCAAATCCATTGTATCCAAGGCCAACCGACAGGGTAACCAGCCCCAAACTGACGGCCCATCCAAATCCATTGTATCCAAGGCCAACCGACAGGGTAACCAGCCCCAAACCGACGACCCTTCCAAATCCAACCTGTCACTCTGCCTTCCATTAACATCCGCTGCTGAAGAAGCTAATACACCTCTCGTATTTGAAATTAATTTAGACACTACCAAACGTTTATTACCTCATGTCCTGCTAGAATCATCCATATCCGACATTCCTTTAGCCTTGTTAGTCGACTCAGGTTCAGCCATTTGTTTAATCAAACAATCCAGCATATCCAAAACTCAGAAACTTATAAAAGAAAAGATCAAGCTTAAGGGAATTGATCCGGGTGACGAAACAACGTTAACTGAAGGCCATTTTCAACTTCATCTCAAATTAAGTAAAGATAAATCTACGAAATTTAAATTTCATGTTATTAAAGAAATTAATTTGCCTTACGACGGTATTATAGGTACAGATTTTTTAACAGCCTTTGGTTGCAAAATTGACTATACACATGACATTTTAAGAATAAATAACTTTGATGTCAAGTTACATTTCGTTGACCCTTTCTTTGTGATTCCAGCACGTACCGAGACTGTAATTGAATGTTCCATTCGTAATAATAATAATCTTTCTGAAGGCGTTATCTTAGATCAACACTTATCTAAGAATTTATTAATCGCTAATTGTATAGTTAAAGTTAAGGAAAATAATCGTGTAAATTTAACAGTTGCGAATACTTCAGACAGACCGATCACAGTGAAATCAAGTTTAGACCTCGATATTGTACCCTTGCATTTAGTAGCTTTCCAGATGGACAAGAATAATCGTGATATATCCGCGCGGACTAGAGAGGTAGTTAGTTTATTAAGAATCGATCATTTAAACACGGAGGAATCCGATTCCTTAATAGAATTATGTAGCCGATATATAGACATTTTTCATTTACCTGATGACCATCTAACTCATACAACAGCCTTAGACCATAAAATCCAAACTTCCACTGATGTCCCAGTCCATACTAAATCTTATCGTTTCCCGGAGTGCCACAAGAAGGAGGTTGAAACTCAGATCGAAAAAATGCTCGATCAGGGCATTATCGAACCGTCTCGCTCACCTTGGAGTTCGCCGATATGGGTGGTACCCAAGAAGGCGGACTCACTTGGTCGTCCGCAATGGAGGGTTGTAATCGATTACCGTAAATTAAATAATATAACCATTGGTGAAACATACCCTATACCCCAAATCAATGAAATCCTTGACCAATTAGGGAAGAGTAAATATTTTTCAACATTAGATTTATGCTCTGGCTTCCATCAGATACTCATGTCCCCAGCGGACGCGCCAAAGACCGCTTTTTCCGTCCCTCAAGGACACTTCCAGTTTAATAGAATGCCATTTGGGCTTAAAAATGCCCCATCGACTTTCCAAAAGCTCATGAACAATTGCCTCTCCGGGCTTCAAGGTAACAGGTGTTTTGTTTACTTAGACGACATCGTCATCTATTCATATGATTTGAAAACTCATATCGATAATCTACAAGTCGTTTTTAACAGACTTAGATCTTTTAATCTTAAGCTTCAGCCCGATAAGTGCCAATTTCTTCGGAAGGAGGTAACTTATTTGGGACATGTTATAGGAGAAGAAGGTGTTCGGCCAAACCCCGATAAGGTAAAATCCGTTGTAGAGTTCCCAATTCCCAAATCTCAAAAAGATATAAAGTCCTTTTTAGGATTAGTATCATATTATCGTCGTTTTATTCCTCAATTCTCCAAGATAGCAAAACCCTTAACCTCACTTTTGAAGAAGGATGTTCCTTTCAAATGGATAGATGAACATGAGCTGGCATTCGAAACCCTAAAAAATAAACTCGTGAGCGCTCCCATACTTACCTACCCTGATTTTACCCAACCATTCATTCTAACTTGTGACGCTTCTAGTTTTGCCATCTCTGCGATCCTTTCCCAAGGTCGTATCGGCCAAGATCGTCCGATCGCCTTTGCTTCACGAAGTCTTAATAAAGCAGAAAATAACTATAGCGTAACGGAGAAGGAGTGCTTAGCAATAGTGTTCGGAACCAAAGTTTTTAGGCCTTATCTTTATGGACATCGATTTACAATCGTAACAGATCACAAACCGTTGCAATGGTTATTTAATTGCAAGGATCCTGGATCCCGTTTAGTTCGCTGGCGTCTTAAGTTAGAGGAATTTGAGTACGACATTCAATATAAGAAAGGTAAAATTAATGTTAATGCAGATGCTTTATCAAGGTATCCCGTGAATCCTGTACAGCCCGAGGATCCATTATGTCCTCATCCCAACAATACTGATACTGATGCTAATGTAGAACCTCCTCCCGCTCTAGATGGTGATCTAATGGATTTACTTATAAGTCCGCCTTCCTTCAATCCTGACGAAATCAACTTACCTTTTTCCCCGCCTAATCTCGATGACATTACGTCTATACCCTTACTAGATCCTCCCGTCCTTGAACTGCCCACTCAATCAGCAGCACCACCTTCTAGTGATCTCGAGGCTATACCTATTGGACAACCAACAATAGAACCTTCTCCCCAGCCCTCGACTAGCGCATATCCAGACTTACCTGTCGATGACTATTCCACATGCTTAAAAGCATTATCAAATAAAGATAGAACTTTCAACACCAAAATAGAAGAACACAACGGAAGTCTTATGAAGTCCCCTACGAAAGTAATCTTAGTTCCTATCTCCATCGATTTAGATGAATCGAATCCATATTTACAAGAAATTATAAGTAATCCCGAAATTTACAATCAGTTACACCAATCCGAAAGAGAGCTTTTCTCATTCCAAAAGGTTGACTTAAATAATAAAACATTTTACTTACTTTTCATCAAGGTACATCATTTCGACGAGACCTCTTATCCCGAAATCTTCATCACCCTGAGAACAATCAGAGATCATCTCGTAGTACTCGAAAACGTTGACGAAATATCTATATCCGATTTGAGAAACCCTTTTGATAAGCATTCATTTCCTAAAATCTATAATATCCTTCTGTACCTTTTCCATAATACATATATTACCATCCGAATCTATCATAATAACATCATATATCCTACCCCTACTGAAATCAAGAAAATATTGTATGATAACCATGATATCCCGATAGCCGGTCACTTAGGCTCAACACGCATGTTTAGCAGAATAAAAGAAACTTATTACTGGAAGGGCATGCGCGGCGATATCGAATCCTATGTAAAGGCCTGTAAGGCATGCCAAGAGAATAAGGCCCTTCGAAAGGTAAACCGTGCACCTATGCAGATTACAAGTACCTCGACGCAACCTTGCGAGAGAGTTTCACTTGATATAGTCGGCCCTTTACCCGAATCCGGTCCAGCTAAACTAAAGTACATCCTCACTGTGCAAGATGATCTAACAAAATTTTCCTCTGCATACCCTATTCGCTCTACTAATGCCTATGAAACAAGTGAGTGCCTCCTTCATTATATATCTATCTTCGGTATTCCTAAATATATTCTGACCGACCAGGGTACTAACTTTACTTCCGATCTTTTTAAAGAAACTTGCAAATTCCTTAAAATCAAGAACCTATGGTCGTCGCCATATCATCCTCAGACACAGGGCGCGTTAGAGCGCAGTCACTCAACCCTAAAGGAATACCTTAAGTCATACGTAAATGAGCAGCAAGATAATTGGCCCAGATATGTTTATACTGCAATGCACGCGTATAATACTAACGTCCATTCTACAACACATTTTTCTCCCCATGAGTTGATGTTCGGTAACAAACCAATTCTACCTAACTCCATCTTTTCTGAAGAACCAGGTACCACATACTCAGATTATATTCGCATGCTTCAGCATAGGTTAAAACATTGTAGAGAAAAAGCCCTAGAGTTTATAAGACGTTCAAAGGAAACATCTAAAAATTATTATGATTCACGTACTCGTCCTATCACTTATAAGATCGGTGATTTTGTTTATCTTAAAAATCATTTACGTTCAAGAAAAGCTCTATCGCCCGTCTGGAAAGGGCCATACAAGGTCATAAAAGTTAATGGCAACAATACACTCACCTTATTAATAAACAGGCGTCACGTGAAACATCATTTTGATGAGGTTAAATTAGCCAGTATTCCACCTGACTCTAACTAAACCACCTAATTAAATAATTAAGTTAGGTAAACTATTATTTAAGATATAATATAGTAATCGATAAATCTCTACAGTGCTGTCAACGGTCATCAAAATCTTGTTCGTCAGATCACCTCGAGTCCAGGGATATATTTTGATCCAATTGGCGGATTAAAGATCAACACCGGGTACTTAGATATTGTCACGCCTATTGATATATCGCACATAGAGCCACATATAAAACATATAAATTCAGTTCTAGGCACAATTAGATATCTCTGTAATCAAGCGCAATTCGAAATTATTGATAATCCCGAATGTCATAGTACTTTAGAACCATTGACTATAAGGTACCATGATTTAATTACGGAATACTCTTCCATATCGCATCTAACCGGTGCAAATAAACATAAACGCTCCCCTTGGTTGGGCGGAGTCGGTACTCTATCAAAAATTATTTTCGGCACTTTAAATGAAGACGACGCCATAAGATATGATAATGCTATTCGCAATAGCGAAGACAATACAAAGAGACTAGCTTCATTAATGAAAGAGAATATATTGATTACCTCTTCCTCACTATCAAAATTTAATGATACATTACACAAAATAAAAATTAATGAAGCAAGGCTCAATGATGCTATTGACGAACTCTCTGTAAAGCTGAGGAATATAACCAAAATAACTGAAAATATAAACATCGAATCTAAAATAAATTCAATCTTGAGTAGTCTAGAAGCTTCTATGTTAACCTTGTCGTTTCAACTTGCTGATATTACAAATGCAATTATTCTAAGTAGTCAAAATATTTTGCACCCTTCTGTTTTACCTCCCACTCAGCTTTACCTAGAACTCGTCGATAATTACCGATACTTACCTGTAGACTATAAGTTACCTGTATCCTTAGAGCTAAGTAATGTTCATATTCTAATGAATTTGTCTAGAGTTATATGTTATAGTTTATACAATAAGATAATATTCATATTGAAGATACCCTTAGTGTCTCCAAATAACTTTAATTTGTATCGAAGCATAGCTTTGCCGACACCGTATATGAATAGTAAATCCGCTGCATTTAGTTTTGTCCTTCCAAATTCAAAGTACATAGCTGTAACATCCGATAAATCAGAATATTGTAAGCTAGATACTCTAACCAATTGTAAGAATATCAATGATAATAATTACCTGTGTGATGTCTTGAATATTTTCTCATCTATGGCAAATCCTTGTTGTGAAAGTGAAATCTTACTGAACACTGTTAATAAAATGCCTGATACGTGTCAAACAGAGTTTATTCATGGAAAACTAGATATCTGGAAAACCCTCGAAAATAATAACTGGCTATTCATCCAATCTCACAATAATAAGTTATTCATAGAATGCCCCCAACAGACTGTCATTGAAGAGAATATTTATGGCATCGGAATCGTTCATGTTCCCCGAAATTGTAAAGCATTTTGTAAAAGCACAAAGTTAATTCCTAAATCCAATGAAATTTACTATGTTAATTTCACGAATAGTCCGGCATTAACTGATTTTCATATTAATAATGACTCATGCTGTAATTTAGATAAGTTCATGAGTAGAATGGATAACGAGTCTCCACTTGAATTAGTAAATATCGATCTGGACGCTTTCACCGAAGAGACCAAAAATAGATTGAAAACAATCTCGGCGGCCTCAGACAAAATTATTAATCAAAATCCAATTATTAAATATGGAACTCATTATTCAATCCTGCTTTCTCTAGTATTAGTATTAATGTTTTTATTTTGTATTTTTAAAATTTATAAATTAATGAAATTACGCGGCCTGACCTTGACCTTAACAAAGACTCCTGTAGAAAATCCTTCAGACTCACCTGTGACCATAGAAATTCCTAACGAACCTGAAATCATCCCATCTCCCAGTATTAGAAGAAATCTCTGAAATTTCTAAACTTCAAGAAATTATCCCTGAAGTTTAGTCTCACCCCGGGAGGTGTTATATCCCGATCCTGTTAGTAGTATTGCTTATCCCCTTCCTTTCCTGTCCTGTCAGCATTTATCCCTTGATCAGACTAAGTCCCTATACAGTCAGTCCACTCCCAACTCTCGTACGGAACGGTTGTCGCTAAATTTATAAATTAATTGTATAAGTTCATTTCTTCGAATAAATATTATTTTTTAAAAAGAGATTTTTATTATCTCGTATAACAGTACGAATAAATAACTACGCAGTACATTGCATTCTATAATGTAACTTAACTGGTTATAACAGCTTTGTAACAGCTTAACTGGTTAAAACCTTATTACTTATTAGGGCCCTATTAACGTGTGGATCGCTAGTGTTATTAAATTTATGAAAAATTAATGAATTAATCAATGAATGTTTTATTTAAGACACCCTTATTAAATAGTTTTAAATATTTGCCTTTGTAAGATTCTGTATACAAAAGGTTAAACGAGCCCTAATGATAAGACTTAGTTGTCCATCTGTCTGTCTGTTTGTCTGTCTCTATGTCTGCCCATCTATTCAACCGTCCGTCACCTGACCGTATTTAATAAACTGTGATAGTTAGGCAATTGAAATTTGTTTGTTTGTTTCTTTGAACGCGCTTATCTCAGAAATTACTGCACCGATTCAAAAAAAATGTCACCTTTGGCTCCTAATTAATTATATGGTTTCTGTTATGTGCATGATCCCTGTGTGCCAGGATGATATAATTATTAACAGATAAAGGAAATATCTAATGCAAAATTGCTGTGACCATTTTGATAAAGCTTTTTAGAACCTAAGATTCTTGAAAAATGCCCTCGCCAAATGCTCTACGAAGCAAACTATCTCAAAGTAATATTGCTTATAATTCCTTTGGCAGAGAACTCTCTAAAGGTTTTATTAGAAAATGCCTAGAAGGCATATTTTGAAATAAAGGAGATTTCTTGGTTCATGCATTTGCGATTTTTACATGTTTCAACCGAGTGCGCATACGAATAATAATGTTCTTCAATCAGTAATATAATATAATACAGTAATATAATAAAGAGGAAACTTTTGTATTTTTTGTATGTTTGTAACGTTTTCACACAAAACCACTGGACCGATTTCAAAAATTCTTCACCTCTCTTCTTCACCATTAGAAAGCTAAAACACACACAACAGCTAGTACTATATATTTATATTGTAAATTTAATTTTCACTATGTTTTATTATTTAAATGTTTTACATAAACTGACTGCAATGTTACGAACTGGAAAATGTTATTTAAATATTACTGGTTTTTAAGTAACTCTATATAACTCCCACTCTGCACTACACCACAGATAATATAATACTATTGTAACGTGGCGGTTGATAAATAAAAGATCCGAGAAATATAATGATCGATTTTATTCGACAATCAAAAGGCGCAATGATACAAGTGTCAAAGACTCAAAGTGACAACAGATAAAATATGAAATGAAAACGATTTATTATCTGTGTTTATACTTCACAACTATATTAGTCACTATTATTTCCATTTCTTCATGTATGTACTGTATCTTTGTAATTAGATGATCGATCAAAGTTAAGTGAACCATACTGTGAAGCAACGTATATTTTATGGTATCAATATTCAGAGGGACCGATCTATTGTTCATGTTTTCAGAAATGAGCATGGAGGGCGAATTTGAATAAATAATATAATTTATCTGCTTATTTATCTTAATATATATAAATCTCGTGTCACAATGTTTGTTTTCAATGGACTCCTAAACCACTTAACCGATTATAATAAAATTCGCACACCATGTGCAGTTCGATCCGATCAGAGATAGGATAGTTTATATTATTTCAATTACGATAAATGACTACCCGGGCGGAGCCGGGCGTGCAGCTAGTTTATTTATAAAACAATTGTATTAACAAAAAAACTAAACCGCTTTCATATTGTAAGACTGAACGAAATTTAAATTGGGACCATATGTCAGGCACCATATTGCATATAAAAAGAATCACACAAATCGATTCATCCAGTAAAAAGTTATGAGATGGTAAATCGATAACCTCCTCTTTTAAGAAGTCGGTGATAACATGACCTAAACAAGGGCATAGACTATTAGATGCCGGAAAAAAAACTAATCTGGAATTGAGTATAACTTCATACATAATATCGGACATCCTACTAATATTATAAATGCGAAAGTTTGAGGATGGATGTATGTGTATGTGTATGTATGTTTGTTACTCCCTCACACAAAAACTACTAAACCGATTGCAATAAAATTTGGTACGTAGATGGATAACTGGAATAACACATACATACTAATATTATAAATGCGAAAGTTTATAAGGATATGTGTGTGTTTGTTGCTTTTTCACGCAAAAACTACTAAACCGATTGCAATGAAATTTGGTACGTAGATAGCTGGATAACTGGTGTAACACATAGGCAACTTTTTATGCCGATATTGCTACGGGATACAGACTTACGCGGGTGAAACCGCGGGGCGCAGCTAGTAAAAGCGAACCATTATTACTATTTAAAGACCCAATACAATAACTGCAGTAGGTATCAAAAAAATCTCATTTTCAAACCTCACAACTAACGGAGTCGGAGTGAACCAAACGATCGTTGTAAACTTTATTGGAGCCAAGCCAAGATGCTGCTAAATTAGTATCAAACTTCCCTGCTAATATTTATTTTACTCATGTTCCTTGCTGTATAACGATGTACATGCATAAGTTAAATATAAGAGTACTGAACAAACTTCTGTATTGGGTTGTGACGTAGAATTTTAGCGGTTTTAATCTTTTTCGATAATTATTAACTTCATATATAAAATCCTCTTACAAAAAATCTATGTGTAAAATCTACCATCATCAGACCATAATTTATGCTATTACTCTAGGGACTCGCATCTGATAAAATCCTACTCCTGCAATATTATAAATGCGAAAGTTTGTAAGGATATGTGTGTGTTTGTTGCTCTTTCACGCAAAAACTGCTGAACCGATTGCAATGAAATTTGGTACGTAGACAGCTGGACAAATGGAATAACATATAGGCAACTTTTTATCCCGATATTCCTATGGGATACGGACTTACGCGGATGAAACTGTGGGGCGCAGCTAGTCTATGATAAACTTAAATCATTTTCTAAAAAATCTATGCGATGGAGGCTGTTTTTTGTAAATTAGATATTTAACTCGAACCACCAAACAACGCTTTGGATGTATAAAACGTTCAGTCAAAAGTAAACCTTATATTTCTAAGTTTTGAGTTTTATTTCGATTATTTAAAGTCAATATAAGATTATTAAGTAGAAAATACATTACTCAATAAACATAGTTTGGAAAACTGAAAAAAACACACTGATAGAATCAGTAAATTTTTCTCACTTTGATCTTATTTGGAATACGTACGTAAGGAAACTATTTTAAGATTCTTCGCCTAGTATTACAAACAGAAATTACATTTGCAGATTCCTGTATGACGGACTTATTTTCAAGCTGTCATACTAATAAAAAATATTTAACCATAGATCACCAGCTAGCCATCTGAACTTAGAATTTTATTCGCAGCATTTCTAAAGCCTCTAACAAGAATCCGGTAGCCACTTCCGATAATAATTCTTTTGGGTCAAGGTATAGCGGCTTTTATTACAAAAATCGAACTCTATTTTTCAACCGACTTCAAAAAAGTGGAGATTATCAATTCGAAATTTTTCGTTTTCGTTTTGTGCGTTTGTTATCTCAGAGCTTTCGACTAGTTGAACCGTCTCTTTTTACTTGAATGCTTTGAAAATAGCTCTAAATATCTTTTATAAAATAAATAAATATCTTCTTCTATATTCGAAACCGCAGTATACATTTATTTCAAAATTCTTTATGCCCAAATACACACACATTTACCGGTATATACATAGATATTTACCGGTCATTGTCTTCATGATATCAATATAGTAGATATGGTCATATAATATATAATCCATTATCACCCTTATCATAACCTGTCCTCAGTAATTCAGGACAAAGCAATACCGGTAAGGTAGCCGTAAGATTTATTGCGGCATCTGTTATAAACAGGTAGGTAATAACCTCGTTCAATGAACTGTCTCGCAGATATAACTAGTGTTCATATAATCTTTAATTAGTGCTTCAGTGTTTAACTTTTTCAACCTCGAGAATTTTACGGTAACATTGCAAAAACCTAAACCTTTAAGTTGTCAGAATTAGATTAGCTGTCAAATTGAATAGAAACATCATGGGATACACCAGCTTTGAAATAAAAAGAATTATAAAAATCGGTTCACCTAATAAAAAGTTATGAGGCAACAAACACAAAAAACAGTCGATTTGATAACCTCCTCCTTTTTGTAGTCGGTTAAAAAGTTAATTTCCACGGCCCGTAGACGACCATTCATATGATTTACATTTTAATGTCATCACTGTTATAATAAATGTGCAAAATTTAAAGAACCATAAGGTATAATTTTCCACATGACATTACGTACGTTCAGCATACTCTATTAATGAGAGGTAAACATCGATTTAGAAAGAAAGAAAGAAACATTTATTTATCAGGGATAGTACAACACACTTATGAAAAAAAAACAAATAAAAAGTAAAAATAAAATAGATGAGTACATAGATATAAAATTACACAACAAAAGAAGAATAGCATCAGATATTAAGAGTGTGCCATAGAGACCCTGACGAAAAGGAGACAATCAGCGTATGCTGTAATGTTAAGCACATTGACAGCGCTGTTTTTCAGTGCCCCCTTTATAATCTAAGGTTATGAGTGGCGACGCAAGGGGCAACAGAAAATTTTAAATGTTTAAGTCTTTATTCACTTTCGTACATAATTTGAAATATCTCTTCCACGTCGTGTTGATTGTAACAAAAAAATTAAATAATTCAACTAAAAACACTACTAATGTCCCTGTGGGGCTGGGGGAGATACCATTGCCAGTTCAAACTTCTACATATCCGTTTATAAATCCCAAACACAAAAACAGAATCTTCAACTTTTTGTTTTTAGGGACCAAATATTAGGGCAATAATTTCTTGTCAAACACAAATATAACATCAGTTGGTTGAAAACCCACACTGTTATGGAGTAACAAAAAAAATACGAAAGACTTAAGAAACTTTTTTTAAAATGTTGTTTCCTTCGTTTTGGGGAACGTTCTTGAAAAAGATTAAAGTACGCACACTACTTGTGTATAAATATATGCAATCATCACTGCGTTGTATAAAGTCGTTTCCCAGGTCTGACCCTGTGTATCTATCTATGTACGCTTAGATCTTTAAAACTTCACAAAGGATTTTGATGGTTTTTTTTTATAGATAGCGATTCAACAGGAACGTTCATATGTATATTAACATAAAACTACTCCGAATATAACGCGGCGAAACCGCTAACAAAAGCAAGTAGTCATTATATAAAAATACTTCGGCAATCGATAGCAGTATGATGTAAATGCTTAATTCAATTACATCGCTGATTGCATGAAGCCCTCCACATTGTTACTGTGCATAACATACGCACGAGGCTTTGCTCGTGGATTATTTAATACTAGCTGTCCGCCCCGGTTTCGCCCGTGGTAAGTATATAGCCTATGTCACTCAGTGAAGTTGCAGCCTTCGAAAGGTGAAAGAATTCTTGAAATCGATCCGGTAATTTTTGCATCAAAACGTTACAAACATGCGAAAAAATACAATTGTTTCTTCTTTATAATATTAGTGTAGAAAAACAAGACGCTGTGTGGAACCCTATTGTTTAGATATATTCTCTAGCAGAAATATATACATAGTATTATAATAAAATACTATTGTTATTGTAAAACGATTAGAGATATGAGATTCATTATGTTTTCGACATAACTGAAATACCATAAATAAAATAGAAAGAAACAAAATACATTTATTCACAATAAAGACCTCAAGTCCTCAAACTAAAATAATTAATTGAACACGGATTAATCGTGTAACAAACAATACAATAAAAAATCAAACAGACAAGCAAAAACTATACATAATTATATTTAACACAAAACTCCGCCCTCAAATTGTCAAAACTAGAGCAAAATATTTAAAAGACACACGGGAGTCACCCCGGGAGGCTTTCAAATATATAAAGAATCATCAGAATTAGTTTACCCAGAAAAAAGTTACGAGGTAATAAACACAAAAACAATTAATAACGCCCTCGCTTTTTTGAATTTGGTTAAAAATATTCTTCATAATCAACGTAATATCCCACTCATATCATAAACGCTAAAGCTTGTAGGTAGTGTATGGATGTTTGATACTCTTTCACACAAAAACAGCTTATCGTATCCGTTTGAAATTTGGTACAGTGTTAGATTAGTCCAGATTAGCGTATAGGTGACCACGGTACTACGCGAGTGACGCCTCAGGTTACAGCTAGTCCTAATCCTACTAATACTATCCTACTAATATTATAAATGCGAAAGTTTGTAAGGATGTGTGTGTGTTTGTTGCTCTTTTACGCAAAAACTACAGAAACGATTGCAATGAAATTTGGTACGTAGACAGCTGGACAACTGGAATAACATATAGGCAATATTATTATTGCGATATTCCTACGGGATACGGATTTACGCGGGTGAAACCGCGGGGCGCAGCTAGTGTTAAATAAATAAATAATAATAAATCTTTATTTATTTAGTAGCTTTTACATTATGAATTTTAACATTATAAATAAATGAAAAATCGATGTAGCAATTCTTGTGAGTTGTGACTTTCCTTCAAATCAAACGATAAGAAAAATGTAGAACTTAATATAACACGAGTATTATAAAAATAATAACAAAAAAGGCAGAAACCTTGCCGCTCAATATTATTATAATCTTTTTAATTTAATTAAAACACTTATAAGGTACGTTTAAGGTACATTGTTTTAAGACGTTTATTAATCTCCTGATTATGATATACCATTGCGATTATTATGCCTTATATTTTCTTCAACAATATGAAACTATTAATAGAAAATGTATGAAAGAAACGGATTTTATGCTTAAATTTTAAAATGTCTGAGATAATAATAATAATGTATATATACAATAGAAACAAAAATGTCATACATCGAAAAAGATCATGGATGGCTTTAATTATTCATTTTTTAAGTTATACCTACATTATTATGTTATCTGTGGTAATACGTTCTGTCTTTAATGAAAGTAATACCACAGATAACATAATGCTATATACTTTCTTATGTTACTTCTTGATAGAGCCGCATTTTTGACTTTAAAACGTAATCAAAATTTGCATACAAAGTTAGTCCAGGAACATAGACTATCTTTATAACCTAGCCAGCGCTGAGCCAAGCGGTCACAAAATTGCGGCACTCGTTCTGTTTTTATCGTTTTGAATTATGGATGTTTAACTGCACTGGTTTTTATGGTGCCGGTAAGCAAACATACGTCATATGGTATAAAACATTCTCACATATTTACCACCTTTTATATTATTTATAGGTCAATTGTACTTAACGCAACAATGAAAACAAAAAACAAAATTTCAAGAAAAGTCTTTAACAAGTTTTCATTTCGATCGCTCACGTTAGTAGTTTAGTCTTATATGACAAAACTTGAAGAAATGCAATGTCAGTTTTTTTTTTTTTCTTCCATTATTCTAATAAGCATGTTGTTTTTCCTTCCCCGTTTAACTGTCATTTTTTTACCAAAAACGAAAATAAAACCTCTTTACACAACGTATGAAGAAAGAAAAGAAAAAAAAGTTTAATTTTCGATTGTTTCGCAGTTTCAAAAGCTACGGATGTCGGAAATCACAGCTACATCTCTGTTTATTGTAAACGCTTACTACATACGAAATTAACGCTTTGTTCACACTGAATTACATGTTTTCTGTATTTTATTTCAACCAACAGAAAAAAAAAACTGATGACTTACTTGACTGACTGATGAATAATACTTTGATTGAATACGTTTAGAAAGTGAACAAAAATATGATTGAATTAAGCGAGTTATCCAATATGATACGGAATGACAAAGCTATATGTATCCATAACTATTTATAGTTTTAAATGTTATACACACGCATGACGCATTCACTGTCATATCTCCCAGATACACCACACACACACAACTGTAAATATCACATACATAATACAGACCATAAACACCAATATCAAAATAGAGAAATAATTATACTACTTATAAAAAGCCTGTATTTATGAAATCCCCTCGCAAAGTTACGATCAGTTATAAGTTTTAAGCATTTTATTTAGATTAAAGCTTGTAAATATTCCCAGTGCGATCAGATTTATGAAAGGTAGAGGTAATCAGATGCATTCTTTGTGAGTGATCAGATGGAATAAGTCCAGCTGTTTGCAGTTAATTATAGTTTAAAAACCCACTAGCGATGGAAAGAGGTAAAAATGGATTTAAGACTTTCAGATGTCGAACTACGCTGAATTTAAAAATACATAGATGGTTGACATTTTGGGTCTTTCGTTTTTTGAGTCGTTTGTCATAACAATTATATTCAAATAAATAAATGTGGTTTTGCTTTTAAATAATCATTTTCAACAAAGGTCCGGGAGTTCCTAGGTGGAGGTAAGTAACATTCCAAAATGGGACCAATCTTCCTATCAAACTCAAAAAGAATCACAACAATAGGTTGAAAACCCACGAAGCGACCAATTATTTGAGAACCGATTCGCTTTTGAGAAAGTCGATTGTAAATATCTCTTTTACCAAAAGGATATATCTACCAATGCATTCCTTTTTACACATTATGAACACGAGCTAAGTCCATACATTGCACTGGCATTACTCCAAGCCCCGTAAACGTATCGACCGGGTCTCAGGAGACAATCTAAAACAAAATTGGGATGAGAATATGAGATTGCATCTCAGTTAAATACAACAAAAGAAATTGTGAGCTTGATGGCGGCCATAAAACTTTCGTAACAATCTGTCGCAGATGTGTTGTAAACGAATCTAGACTAATCTGAAATAGATTTCGAATCGAAAAATATAAATTCCCACGTTTGCATATCATAGCATTTTAGTACTGGCTGGCATAGCCTAGTACTCACGATTATTGTATTTAAGACATAATATACTAACATAGTTTTTCAATTTAGAATTAATTGTTACTAACAAAATAAGTCTGTGTGACTTGAAATAAAATAAAATAATAATAATAATTTGCAAGCAATAAAAAAACTGAGTCATTAATTGTTACTATTGTACACAAATGAGAGATGTGTACATCTTATCATATTAACTCTGAACAAAAGTGAAGTTATGTTGTGCACGACACAATGATTGAATATCTAATATTTTTGTTATTTCAAAATTTAAATTTTCAGTAGGAGTATCTTATAATATAATGTAAAGAACAATGTTACTATCCAAGAAGATTTTAAAGCATTCCTTTTTTATAGAGCAAGAGCCCGTGAGGGCCAGACCTTAGTTAAAGTATAAAATCTAAAAGTTTCTCTGTGTATGCCCACTATACAGGTAAGAACGATCCCAGGCTATGAAACTTGGGTCGCGGTGGCTTTGGCAGGTAACAGGTAGTAAAGGTGTGTAAAATTGTGTCTCAAATTTAATATAGTATATAGCTCAGTTTTCATATATTTTATTAGTGATAATCTTAGAAATCCCCTCGTACACAGCCAGACACTTAGTACAGTTGCA
>NC_052109.1:7463160-7493608 GCF_012273895.1 Zerene cesonia
AGTGGGCATACACAGAGAAACTTTTAGATTTTATACTTTAACTAAGGTCTGGCCCTCACGGGCTCTTAGACCATAATCCTTATTACACCAACCAGACTTTAATTTCTTGTAAATTTGTACCGTTCAAGAACCTCCTTTAAATTAACTTTAAAACTGCCTTAGCTCGGGTATCTTTCAAGTTTATTCAGAATTTTTAATCTGGGATGTCTGCCTTTATGAATCTCATATCAACCCGTTCGTTCATAACTCTGAAATCAGCACTGTTCGACCATTTGCTTAACATAAAGCTAGATTTGGAAGGTTATACTTGTATTTGCCTAGTTCCCAATTTATTCAAATGAACTTCAGTTCGTATTTACCTACTAAAACCTGTGTAAAATTGCATTGTACCAATACTTCTTTGCACGCATCACAGCACCAGTTCATTGCCCTACCAGATCGCGCCAACAAATTGAATACCGCAGCGCCCCTGCCAAAAATAAGTCGCATTATTCAAGATACTGGCATATCTCCAGACTATGCACCACCAGTTAACCAAAGTTAGATATTACGTTGAGAATTATTGCTGGTACTTGCTCACGTTGCAATGGTCTATCTCATTTGGTTGTAGAACAAATAGTTTTTAGTTTAAGATCATATAGACAAGTCTAAGCCATAGTGGTAAAGTTGCGAGAGTTTACAGCGAGGAATTTTAACGCTCTGTGTTGAACTTCTTTACACATATTTATAGCCACGCAAAATGTATGAAGGCAATCATAAAGAATGACGTCCCATTCAATTATGGTATCGTCGGTAAACATACAAAATAACACAAATAATTCTCATTTTCTTTATTTTTTATTCATAAACCAAACCATACTCAATATCATATTCTAGGTAATCCGGCAGCCCACCGCTGCGTCGAGTGCCCAGCATCTCTTTCAACTCCGGATACGCTTTCATTAACATTCTCATTGTATTCTTGTTTATTGTACCATTCACAACAATATCTCTAAAGGTCGAATTCTTGATATATTCCTGGTTCATACCCTTTATTTCGTTTAAGCGTTTCTGCAATGCAGCATCAATTTGTACCATCTCCATCTCATGGATATCCTTCACGGCTTTCCGATCCTTCTTATATTTCTTCTTCATTTCCTTTATAAACTTCTTCAATTGCTTGGTCTTCTTCTTCCTTGCCGTCGTTCCATTTCTGAAAGATCTGTTCAATATCTTCGTTATTTCACGTATTATTTTCTTTATGTCCCGTTTTATTTTACGTTTGCGTTTCAGTCTCTCTCGCCTCCGCCGCTTCTGGTCTCGCTTTCTCTTTCTTCGCTTCCTCTCCTTAGAGCCTCTATCTCTGTTCTTTTTTTCATCAGAATCCGTACGTAAGATTGAGTCTTCAAATGATACATCGAAGCCTGCATACAAATCATACGCAGTGATCAGCAAACCACAGCAGACAAATTTCGTTCGACCACAATAGAAGTCGCCTCGATATATCCTGTATTCTGGTTCACATTCCATTGGCAACATGCAGCTACCCCACGGTGAATCGTGTTGATTTGGATCACCGCATGGTACACCCCAGGGTCCTTTAAAGAAAGTTTTATCATCATTTTAGTCTTATTAATAGTTGGTTAAGATTAGATTGGTTAGTTTAATAAAACCACACCAATATGAAGCTATTTATTGCAACTTCTTTTACACTTCCAATGTCGATTGGCAGTATAAAAGAGGTGAACACTTAAATTTCCATGCAGTAGAAGAAATACTACAAATAGTAAAAGGTATGGTACTATTCTATGAACAAAGAATATACATTCTACATACTTGCTGCAACCATGTTCACTTTATCTCCCTTAGGTATTGAAGAATTGATAGCCTCAAGTTTTTTTAATAACCAATGTTCCTTCCACTCGTCCTTCCAATTTTTCAGTTCTAAGCTGGAACTAGATGCGCTATCTGATGTTGCGTCATTCAATCTTCTGGCATACTTATTTCTCCTTATCACATTTAATACAGGATCTTTGCGATATATTTGTTTTAAAATATCTGGATCTTTAAGTACAGAAGGTGGGACCACATCATCGTCGTCATTTTTAGGTGCAAATTTGTGAAAGATTTTGGCTTTGTGTTTAGCTGATTTCGCATCATTCCAATCTAATGTATTCTTGTTTTCGTCTGCACGGATATAATCATTACCAGAATTTATATATGACAGTCTCTTCTCCTTCGTATATATTGAAGATTTGAGACCAGATAAATTAGTTATTATCAAAAAAAGAAAAATGCTTTTCTGCATTTTGAAGCTACATTTCGCTTTTAAAATAACAATCACTTCACACCATTCTATGTCGGACTATAAAATTTCTCAATATCAGTTCAATATTCAATATTATTATTGTAATAAAATATTTTACGGCGTTGGTTTAAATTCAATTATGTCGAACTTCGACAATAACTTTTTAACATGAGTTCTTAGAATTGAAGTCTACGTATGTTTTCCTTAGAAAATTTATTGCCCCGATTAAATATTTACATTGAGTTTGTTTATGGAAATTAGAAAATTTCAATTTTTTTGCCTATGGCTGATTGAAACAGTCTTTTTGATCAATAACCAAACATACTAACCATTAGATATTGTGTTCTATGTACTTAGACTGCCTCTAATATACCTTATTAACAACACTGTCAACGCTTCTGCAAGTATAAAATCCGTTTTACTTTAAACAACAGCATCTGAATTTGATTTATAGCGCTCGGTACAGATGCATTATTCATAACATTTTTATCCACCGACTAGAGCGGTGCGCCCGAAATCTTAAATACAGGTCATAGTAACTTTGTTTCTGTATTTTAAAGTAAACACGAAAATTTAATTTGATTTAAAATGTTACATAGGTAAGTATAAAATATGTACATGTCAAACAAAACATGTCGCATTAATACAAAAATTTAAAAATAAATCGTCAATATATTATCATTGTTAAAAGCTATGCATGAATACGTGTTATTTTCCAGAATATATGCAACCTAGTTGCGCCCCTTGGTTTCACCCGGGTAAGTCCGTATCCCGTTGGAATATCGGGTTGAAAAGTAGCCTTTATGTTATTCCAGTTGTCCAGCTACTACGTACTAAATTTCATTGCAAGCGGTTCAGTAGTCTTTGCGTGAAAGAGCAACAAACACACACACATCCTTGCAAACTTTCGCATTTATAATATTAGTAGGAAGTAGGATTAGTAGAAATAGGATTTTTATGTCATAAGCGGCCAACTGAGGTAGTGGTTCGCCCAATGGCAAGCGATCACCACCGCCCATGAACAGTCGCGGTGGTAGCGCCTGCGCTAATCTGCCCGCTTTTAAAGAGAAGGGGACAAGGAAAGGATTCATAACAGAAGGAATGGACGGAGAAGGATGAGAAAAAGGAAACGGGCCTGTGGCCTTATTTCGTTATTATAATCTCCCTATTTGACTCATTGACTCATCTCTTTGATATTATGATAGGATATTCTGAAAATCTTGTTTTTTTTTTTGTTCATATAGCACTGATACTGACAGACCAATTTTGTATTTCAGTATTTTACTAGTGGAATGGCATGACCTTACAAAACAACATTTATTTTTTATCATCGGCCAATCTAGTGGACCTAAGATAAGGCGACCGGCAACTAGCCTATAAACAAACAAAGCTGAAGTGTTTATTTGTTTGAATGCACTAATCTCGGGAATTACTGGATCAATTTCAAACATTCTTTCCCCGTTGGATTTGGACATGAACCCTGAGTGTTAAAGGCTACATATATGTACCACAGATGAAGCAGGGGTGGATCACTAGTAACAAATAAAAGTCTATTATTTACTCTGCTGCTTTAATAACTTCTATAACACCATCTGGCTTTTCTAACCACACTTTATAATCTTTATTTTTGTCTGCTGGAAAATTCTTTCGTGTGCCGCAAGTTTTACATATCTTCTGGATGTACTTAGATTTATTTTTGGTTCTCAACTTAACAGTGCTTGATTTGTTGTTGAGAACACATTTACATTTCTTGCAAATCTGTCGTTTGATGTCTGGGTGTCTGAAATATTAAAACCCAATAGGATTCATTAATATCACTTATAAGAAGCTGTCTTCTGTTACTAATAACATATGAATGCATCAGCAAGGTTGTATGTTTGTATAATTGTTAATTTTTGAATAAATGTCCCAAAATTCAAAGAAAACACCAGGGGGTGAGCCTACACATACTACTCAAAATAACCCAATTATGTAGTATTATAAACGCAAAGTTTGTAAGTATGCATAGATGTTTGTTACTCTTTCACACAAAAACTGCTGAACCAATTGCAATGAAATTTGGTACGTAGATAGCTGGACAACTGGGATAACTTTTTTTCCCAACTGGAGCCACTTTTTATTTGATATTCCTACAGAAACATCGTTGCATTTTGGGATACAATATATATTGGACTGTAAGCTCTTTCATCAATCTGATAATATTTTAGGATTGCTAATTTACATAATTTAAATTTTTAACTGCTGATAATTAAAACATCAACTTACATTTTTAAAACATTTTTCTTAGCAAGGTTTATAATAAGGTTTCCGTAGTGAGATGAAAGCGCTGGATTAATTTCTACTGTTTGTTTACTGATCTGAAAAAGAAATGGTAGAAAATAGTAACATAATTTATTAAAAGTATAATTAAAACGAAGAAATAACTACAAAATACATTCGTTTGCAAAAAAACGTTTTTCTTACTTGATATAAGAAATTAATTCGCTGGAAACAATCATTTCCTTGAACTTTCCTAACTTTTGTACAACTCATTCTTTCATGAATTTAATTAACGTTTCTTATGTGTTTGTTAATTGTTATAAAACATTCAATTCAAATTTTAAAAATCAACATTCAACTGTCACAGTCAACATTCCACACGCCAGCTGATTTTGAAATGTAAACACAGATTAGTAATATGTAATGCGTCAATAATATTACCACAGATTACAATGGGCTTTGAACAAATAAATAAGGTATTGGTTAAGAACTAGAATTTAAATTCGTTAAGTATAAAATGTATGGTGAAACTTTAAATGTAAATATGTTAAAAACACGAAAGTTGAATATATGCTTCCTTTAGAAAGTACATACGTAAAAAAATGAATATTAATATAGAAGAACTGAATCCTTAATTGATACATGCAAATGTTTATTTACGTTGATTGCTCATTAGTTTAATTATATTATAATGGATACCTTCGACGAGCATTACCTATAGGTAAATGCTACATACAAGCTCGAGGTTTAATAAAAACATAATTATGACATGTGACAATGACAAATAGTAGTTTAACATAACCTTTAAAAAATTACGAAACAGTTTTCAATATAAATTGTGATATATATTGTTTGTTTTTTTGCTTTTTCACATGCGTAATTTATAACTCTATACACTTTATACACTCTAGAGTATAACTACTAAACTTTTTATTACTCTTTATACCAATGTGCACCATATGAATGTGCCGGTCGTTTTAAAATTGTTTGAAAATGTTGCTGAAACACCGCGTTCTTTTAACAAAATTAAATTATAGAAGCAAATATCACAGAAAATATTTATCATCACAATCTAATATCGCTGAAATCGACGTACCATTTTCTAATGGGTGAGTTCAGTGTGGAGTACCTAATTCCATAATATACATATTTAGAATTAGAATTTATGTATTAATTTAAATAAAAAGATAGTTAACGTAAATAATAATAAAACTTACACCTACTCAGTCTTATTAGACGAAAAAAATTACCTTATTATTTATATTACAATGCCTTATTTAAATAATGTGTAAATATATGAATACTTAGTAACACATTTGGTATATGTTATTTTCATTTTTTAAATTTATTAAAAATTTGTTACAGCTCCACTTTAAAGTTAAGGTCTGGTCAATATGCAAGGTTTGCTGACGGAGCATGTGTGGCTACACTCGGTAGCACCAGTGTGCTGTCGACAGTGGTATCAAGGGCAAAACAAAGCAGTGCCTCATTCCTCCCGCTTGTAGTTGATTATAGACAGAAGGCTGCGGCTGCTGGCCGAATACCAACTAACTTTTTAAGAAAAGAACTAGGTAGTATACTTATATAGTTGGAAGTTATTAAATATGTATAGATACTCAAATCTTAATGTTTGCGAGAGCAAATAGCAGTGACAACAATTTATAAATGGGATTTAAAGAAATGTATCTTGCTACGGTTAGGCAAGATACGCAGGTTCGAATCCTGCCTCGTGATCAAATTTGTTCTATTCTTTCAAAATTTCTCATTTATAAAGCATTTCAATGCTATAAAACTAAAAATTAAAAGAAATGTATCTTTTCAAATATGACCATGTTTTTTACATTTTTATGAAGTGGTAACTACTTATGAGAGGTTTGGTTTGTAATGCTTTAAGTAACCAGTTTGTTTCACCCTTTCTCTGTCTGTCTCAATTTTTGTGTTTTTTAAATAATTTATCTAACTGTCCGTCTTATAATTACTTAAACAATTTCCAGGTCCAACGGAACGGGAAATCCTCACATCACGAGTGATAGACAGGTCACTTAGACCCTTGTTCCCGCAGAACTATTTTTTTGATACTCAGATAGTATGCAATATGCTTGCCGTGGACAGTACAAACCCACCAGAAACAATAGCTATCAATGCTGCCAGTGCTGCATTGGCACTGTCTGATGTACCATGGAACGGACCAATAGGCGCTGTGAGGTGAAATAAATAATTTAGTTATAAAAGCTAAATAATACACTTTAACTTTATAATCAACAAAATTTTCTCACTTGCTCTTATTTAAAAAAAATATATTTAATCCTGGCAGTCCTTACCAGAATAATAAGACAAACTCATAATTTTTTTTATTTAAAACTGATCCTTGATAAGTGTAATTTGAATTAAATCTGTCTCTTTAGACTGGATTAAAATCAAATTTAAAAGAGTCGGTTTCATACAAGCATACAGGTGAAGCTAGTATCAGATATATAATTTTTCTAATATGATTATTTCAAAAATCTCAGTTCCCACAACACAGACAAAAACAAAATTAGAATCATGTTATATATATATATATCTATATATCATACAAAATATTTTACTATTAAACTTGAAATGGATGGGTTAAAGTATGGGTTTAAACAAGATACACAATTATTGACACACGGTAATAAATCCTTGATATTCTAGAATAGGACAAATAGATAATGAGCTGATCATCAACCCAACCCGACGGGAGCTGGAGCAGTCCAGCCTCAACCTGGTGGTGAGTGCAGCAGCTTCCAACCTGGTGGTAATGCTGGAGGGCCATGCGAATGACATCCTGCAGCAGGATCTGTTGAAAGCCATCAAATTAGGTACGAATGTAAGTCTGACTGAAATGACATAGTTACCATATTTGTCTACAATTCAATATGGGTGGATTAATTCACATATTTTAAATAAAAATTTAGTATTTTGAAGCATTTAAATATTTGTAGTAATTATCACATGATTTTGATGATTAGTATGACAAATTTTTTTTTACACTGAGTGGATCTCCCGTTTATATGAGGTTTATTTAATGTGTTGTAAATTAGATTATTTTTTATTAACTTTACCTTATATAAATAAATGTATTTTCTTTCTTTCTTTGTTTCTTTCCTTCAAAATTACGGAGTAACTTATATTAAAGATAATTTTCGCCCTTAAATAACAAAATATATTCGTTTTATGTTATCAGGAACGAAAGAAGCTCAGAACATAGTGCGCAGTATCGAAAAGCTACAGAAAACGCATGGCAAGATGAAGCGCGAATACGAAATACCGGAACCGCTCAATGAAAGCATTGTGGAGACTATTAAGACTCTATCAACTATGAAAATTAGAGAGATATTGAGGTAATTCATTCTATTATTATTGACTTGCAGAATTTTATTTTATCTGACCTCCAAAGCACATTTTTTAGCTTCTTTAACAGTGTGGATTGAGTGAGTAAACTCACTGGATGCTCTTTGTACAAACCAAATTTATTGTTACAAAAAATGTTAAAGTAAAAAATATGATAATATTGTTATTTTTTAAATTGTCATGTATTAAACAATTAAATTTTTATTTTTCTTCTACAAAGATCACCTATGTCCGTGGGAGGAGGTAATCCAAATTTAAAATGGGATCAAATGGCAACAACAAAGCAATAATTAAAAAAGCCCTCTTTTTAACAGCTCTTTTGTTCTTCCTTTCTTTCCAAAATCACATAACATTTTCTTGAAATCTACACTAGCGACTATAACCACGACAAGACGTCCCGCGACAACGCAATATCCGAACTCCGGCAGACAGTGCTCAACCAGCTGAGGGATACGGAGGAAGACGTGGCCAAGTTGCAGGACTGCTTCAACAAGCACCTGCGACAGACCTTCCGGGACATGATCTTCGAGACGGACACCAGGTGCGATGGGAGAGGGCTGGACGATTTGAGGAAGATTAGCTGTGAGGTGAGTAGTCGAGGGAACTATTGGCACAATTTGGCCAGCTCGCAAGGGTCCTCGCATAGTTGTATCCAAATATGTTTATGTGATAAGTGGGTGAGCTCCAAGCCCGTGTTCTCTGGTGACATTATAGCAAAGATCCTACAAATCTCCTACAAATATATAGAACTGGTTCGAACTTCGATCTCGGAGCTTCGCCCGCATGGTAACTGGTAACAAATGCAGACTATAATTATAATATATCCCTATGCCAAATTTCATTCAGATCTGTCCCCTAGTGGGGTATGGGGCAGATGATACACATCTATTTCAATGATCGATTTTCTTTTCTTCTGTGTCCTGCCAGACCAAGACTTTTTGTGCGTCCTCACCTGGAATCGAGCCCTGGACCCCTCGGTCCTACGCTCACGCGTTAACCACTGTACCAAGGAGGCGGTCTATTAGCAGGATTATAATATTAAAGATAACGACGTCAGACTTTTAGAAGTTGTCATTGTTCTATACATGTGTATCGATTTATTATCCGACTTCAAATGAATAAGGAGCTCCTCAATTCGACTGTATTTTTTGTGTTTATTACCTCCTAACTTTTTACGGGTTGGACCGATTTTGATGATACTATTTTTATTTAAATGCGGTGGTACCTCCCATGGCGCTTCAGTTTAATTGTTAAAATAATTTTCTCAGGTGGAAATGATAAAAGTTTAGGATATTTTTCCATTGTATACTTAATTAAGCTCTATTGTACCTTATCTCATGAACAGGTGTCGTTATACGAGCCCCTCCACGGCAGTGCGCTATTTCAGCGCGGGCAAACCCAGGTGCTGTGCACTGTGGCTTTCGATTCACCTGAGAGCGCTTTAAAAATGGACCCTCTCACTATGATAACAAGGTATGATATCGATTAGCTCGCTTCACTGGACTTCACTTCAAAATTATATCAGTCTATCAATCCCTTATTAGAAAGAAGGAAGAAGCAAACATACAATAACTGGGGAAAACGCGTTCTAACGCTAGTTTTAAATGTAACATCTTAATACATATATGTAAATTTCGTGTCCGCGATGGACTCCATAACTACTGAACCGATTTTAATGAAATTTGCACACCATGTGCAGTTTGATCCAACTTAAAAGATGGGATAGTTAATATTATTTCAATTACTTTAAAAGACTACCCGGGCGGAGCCAGGGCGTGCAACTAGTATATGTATAAAGAAAGTAGAGTAATGATCCTTTTCTAGCGGAATAAAAGAAAAGAGTTTCTTCCTCCACTACGAGTTTCCGTCATACGCGACGGGTGAAGTGGGGCGTATGGGGCCAGCTGGCCGCCGCGAAATGGGGCATGGGGCACTCGCCGAGCGCGGCCTGATGCCCGTTGTGCCCCAACACCCGTGCACGGTGCGGCTCACTGCGGAGGTGCTGGAGTCCAATGGTGAGTGCATGGGGCAAATGGGACATTTATTACCGGAAAAACTAAATCTGTGTATTAGAGGCACTTGATTGGTGTAATGATAAAAGGGTTTTTTTATGTTCGAGTCCTAGCATATTAGTCTTTCAAATTGTATTCGATTATGAAAGAAAGAAAGAAAAACATTTATTTGACACAGACATACACACACACAACAGATCAAACAGAAAAAACAGAAGCATACAATAAAAAACAAATATATAAGAGGAAAAAAATAGATAAAAATAAAAATTTACACTTAACAATTATGTGTGGCTGCGTGTGCCTAAAAGGGATGCCACTCAGGAAACCTGAGGCTTAACGCCTCAGCTCTGATTTTCAGTGGCACCCTTTCGACATCTGGATTATGTAGTTTTGTTTTTGATCAAATCGGTCTTGTGGTTTTAGCAGCGTTTTTCGATATTCCTCATAGCAGAATCTCATATATACTCTTACTACTTACCCATAAAAAACGTACACAGGCACTACCTATGTAAATGTTCATGGAAGGGGGGGCGGGGTCGCTTACCATCAGGCGACCCACCAGCTCGGTTGGCCGACATGACATAAAACAAACGAGTATTTACTATATATGCGCAGGCTCGTCGTCCATGGCGTCGGTGTGCGGCGGGTCGCTGGCGCTGCTGGACGCGGGGCTGCGGCTGGGCGCGCCGGCCGCCGGCGTGGCCGTGGGGCTGCTGGCGCGCCCCGACGCGCAAGGTCACGTCGCCGACTATCGGATACTGTGCGACTTGTTAGTGAGTCGCCTGGCGTTGTACACCGGACCTTGAGGGGCGGGACGAATTTTGAGAGGCTGAGTTCTCTTTACATTGGAGACGCTGAGTACTCTCTAATTCTGAGAGGCTGAGTTCTCTTTACATTGGATACGCTGAGTTCTCTCTAATTCTGAGAGGCTGAGTTCTCTTTACATTGGAGACGCTGAGTTCTCTCTAATTCTGAGAGGCTGAGTTCTCTTTACATTGGAGACGCTGAGTTCTCTCTAATTCTGAGAGGCTGAGTTTTCTTTACATTGGAGACGCTGAGTTCTCTAATTCTGAGAGGCTGAGTTCTCTTTACATTGGAGACGCTGAGTTCTCTCTAATTCTGAGAGGCTGAGTTCTCTTTACATTGGAGCCGCTGAGTTCTCTCTAATTCTGAGAGGCTGAGTTCTCTTTACATTGCAGAAATTGAGTTCTCTCTAGATTGATGAGGCTAAGTTGTTTCGATGAGCTTAAACTCTCACGTCACTGAGTGGATGTCTATTTTATACTCAGTTGAATAAGTTCTTTTCGTATTACAAAATAGTTTTAATTTTTTTTTTTTTGTGAATTGGCATAAATGAATGTAATTTCATACTTTCAATATAAATGAGAGTTTTTCAAAGCAAGAGAGAGCAAGATACCACGGCCACCTAACGTCAAGTGTTGGTGTATGTTGATGTATAGACTGTCGTATGCCTAAATACTAGTCTTGGTCAAAGACCCAATTTCCTGAAATCATGTGATCAAGGAACGTAAAAAAATAATACCTTGAACATACACCATTGATGTCTGGTGGCATTGATATCTTAGACTATCCAACCATTAAAGACACCATACACTTGACGTGTGACATCCCATCTTCATCGTGATTCATCGTGGTTTTTACCGACGATTCGAGTTAAAATTAAAACATTATTGTATATAATATATATAAATAAATTACAGATAAATTGCAATGTAAACAATATGAATAATCATATCATCATCATCAGCCCATATATGTTCCCACTGCTGGGACACAGGCCTCCTATGAGGGTTTAGGCCATAATCCACCACACTGGCCAAGTGCGGGTTGGCAGATGTCACATGTCGTCGAACTTTTGATTCTCGGGCATGCCGGTTTCCTCACGATGTTTTCCTTCACCGTTTTAGAATAATATTCATTTTAATTCTCAAATATTCCTTTTTTTATTAAAAATACTCCGATCATTCGGCATAACCAAGACCCAATTCCTACCCAGGGTATAGAGGACTACATGGGCGATATGGACTTCAAAGTGGCGGGTACGAAGAAGGGCATCACCGCACTGCAAGCTGACATCAAAATACCTGGTCTTCCACTCAAGGTCGTGATGGAGTCCGTGCAAAAGGCCTGCGACTCTAAGAGCAAGATCATCGACATAATGAACCAGTGTATCGACAAACCGAGGTAGGTAGTCGGAAGAAACTTAATATCACAGTTTTAACTATTTTTTTTCTCCTTAATACGCTTTCATATTGATATACTTCTATGTTTCTATATAACCATCTCCTTTAGACTCGATTTTGATCCACTTTAAAATTACATATCCGACCTTTCCACTTATCAAGGATCGGTGATAGTACAATAATTTAAAGAGTTTAACTTATTCACCTGATTAGGATCGCCAAGATTAAATAATTCCTTCTGTATACGCTGTACAAAAGCAGGTGAAACAGTTAAGTCTATCATTTACACTAGCTCTTTTTCTTAAATTAATATAGTCATGCTTAAAATGCTGTAACTTTTATTGCATTAAAAAACTATAACTGATTTTTGAAAAAAAACCACTTCAATTTTGTGTTTTTTTTTCTATACTGCGGTACATCTAAAGCTAGTATTTTACCCTCTACAGAGAAGTAAACAAAGAGAACATGCCAGTAATTGAGGAGTTGGAAGTGGAAGTGCACAAGCGCGCCAAGCTGCTCGGAGTCGGCGGGATCAATCTGAAGAAGCTGTATGTGGAGACTGGTGTACAGGTAGATATGGATTTTCTTTTCTCTTCGGTTTTTATAGGTAAGGGTATATAAAGTAAGTTGAAAAACAACAGTGAAGTGAAGCCCCATAAGTAACTAGAGTACTAGTAGTAGTTAAATTTAGGTACCAAAAGAGTAAGTAAAATAATACTAGAATGGTAGAATAATAATGGGATACTCGGATGATGCACGCATAGGGAAATAGTTAAAGGCACCATTCAAAATTCAAAAATGGGGACAAATGACAGTAATTTCCTTTCAAACGCAAAAAGAGAGTTGAGAACCACACCAAAAAAGAGTTCTCAAAAATTGAGAACCACTTTTTCGGAGTCGGTTGTGAGCTTTAACGGCGTGAGCAGATCAGCCCGGTGGACGAGACGCGCTACAGCGTGTTCGCGCCGTCGCCCGCCGCCATGGACGAGGCGCGCGCGCGCGTGGCGCGCTGGCTCGCCGCCGACGCGCAGCCGCTGCTCGAGTTCGGCGCCGTCTACAGCGCTAAGGTGACGCTTCCGATTTTATTTTATTATTTTTATTCATTTATTTCAAAACAGAAACAGTAGTAGAAAATAATACAGACCCTTACCTTCTAACTGGTGGTGAACTGTGTTTCGAAGGCCAGTTTCTTCCCAATGTTTTATAAAAGTTTAGTTAAGTTTTTTTATATATTTGATTTTTTATTTGGAATTTAGGAAAGATACTGGCAAATTCGGTTAGATATTATTTTTTTTTATCGTAAAGTTGTAAGTGTAATTCTTTTTTTTTTAATAACAAACTAAATGTTTTTAAAACCTTTTTTTTTACTCGATTTATCCAGGTGGTGGAAGTTAAAGACATTGGCGTGTTGGTGACGCTATACAACGGCATGACGCCAGCGCTCGTGCACAACTCGCAGTTGGATCATAGAAAGGTGAGCGATTGTGTGTTTGCAACAAACAATCTTTTCAACTTTACTTTTACTATAGATATTTAAGTGTATATTTTCCCAATTTTCAGATAATGCATCCATCGGTGTTAGGCCTGGACGTTGGTTCTGAGATTCAGGTAAAGTACTTCGGCCGCGACCCTGTCTCGGGCCAGATCAGACTTTCGCGAAAAGTTTTATCCTCCCCGCCACCCCCACACGTGCGCAAACTAGATAAGAGCTAGCTCTAAATTAGCAGCTAGACCGAATAGGTAGCCCCAAAGTGTTAGACACGTTGTACACGCTCCAGAATGGAAATACCGAAGTCAGGTAATTGCCCGACTTGTGTAAGCGTAATGCGATGTATTTTATTTTCTGTTATCTGTTAAAGAGCACGGTTATAAATGGCCGTTGCTGTTTCGAAATGCAATTTTTTGGTATAAAACCTGTTAATCATTTTGATACTATTGGGATAGCTTGCTAGCTGACCAGAAGGGTAGCAGGATTGAGGTTAATAAAATAGGTAACTTGATTTTATTATATATATGTTATGATTCTTAATTGGGGACAAATCAGATTATGAGGCTGATTACTTGTCTTTGAAAATTTCTTGACGCTAAAATTCTATGTAACCGTTTGCTTTATGTAAAAGAAAATATTATTTTTGTTGGTAATGTTCATTATATATTAGATACAGAATTTTGAGTTATGTATGTTCCTCTCAAAATAAAAATTCGCTACTCACTTTTAGATATAAAAAAAATGCCAATAAAGGATTAAAGACTTGGTTGATTAGTTGTCCTTGACTGTATGTTATATTTTGTTAAGGTTTAGGCTTACGAAGAGTAAATTGTAAATATAAATAAATACATTAGAAATTCTTCTTGCTTCGTTTCATTAATTAGACTTCTTATAGAAGCACTTTTGAATCGTCATTAGTGTAATATTTATTAGTATATAGTCTATTACATAGTTTTTACATTTACCACCTATTCGGAAAGCAGTTTCTAGAGAAGAGCCGGCAAGAAGCTCTGTAGTTGCTCTTTTAAAATAATATCAACTTACATTTTAATTCTTCATAATATGTACAAAAGAATGATACCAATGAACTGTCCTGTGGTTTTCAAGCGACAACATTCCATGGATTTTCATCTTCTATATATTCATTTATGCTATACTAGGCTTCCTCTACTAATACATTTTAAGGTTGTTTTTGAATTAAGCACTACTAAACGATTTATTACTATCATGATATGAGATGATGATATTACCGATGCAGAGAGAGCTCTTTGTGATTATGCCAGTTTTTCTTCAACAAAGTACTATTTTTATTTACGAAAATAATATTACAATATGAGTTAGCTAGTTTTCGTCGCGATTGTGTCGTCGTCTCGTGTCAGATCTATATAGCCATCTATTTCTCCAGGTAAATATGACCTTATTTAAGTTCCCACAACGCGAGCACTATAGTGTTTTATAGAATAATTGGTTTGCAGAATAAAGGAAATGTACCATATTATATATTATTGATACGACAATTGTAAATACTGTTTTAGGAGCAAAGGAACTGCTTTTCTGAATGCATCTGTCATTTTATTATAATCTGTATTTGTTTTAGATATACTACAATATATACTTTTACAAAAACTAATTACAGTAATATAGGGTATGTGGAGATAAATAAAAAACAAATTCTTTTACATTTTATTGCAAGAAATAATCTGTACAATCTATGAAAAAATATTGTATCACAAAGGACGTTATGTCGAAGGCACTACAGTACATTCGTCCGAGGGATCGTAACACCTACATTAGTTTACGTACACATACATTCAGTACACTTTAGTATAAATAATTGACCCCTAGAACTTAGAACTAATCAAAGTGATTGTCAAAAAATAAAGTAATCAACAATACTCGATAAACATTAATGTCAAATCCCACAGTAATACTTGCAGTCTTTGATTTCGTTGTGACTACCAGCATTAAATAACAACATTTATATTTATAATAGCTATTTACAATATTCGATGAAAATATTATTTAAATTCGAATAGGAATGCTCTGCGCAGAGCCGTAACATTAACACCTAACACCGTGCGGTAAATACAGTGGCAACACTATCGACTACAGCAGTCGTTACGCCGTTATATGGCTGCAAGTATAACGAGATGCGGATCCAAATAAATAACGCAGTAAATAAAAAATCGAGTCACACAATATCTAGCAGAATCTGTCATAAAACCATCCAAACGTAAGCACAGATTAAAAAATGGCCCCTACAATAAATAAATTATACAAACGTGTACAAATTTACAAGCCACTGCGATATTTAATCTGTACTCACATTTGATAACTGTCAAAATGAGATCATTGTGACTATTGCCATTGCCACCATATTTATAAATAAAAAAGCACGTGCACCATAGACAATACAAAACGAAAAAAAGCTAATCAAAAATAAACAAGAGCTATGTATCTAAACGATACTAAAATAACGTAATATTATGCAGTTCATATAATGGCATAAAATTTAAGTGTTCAGGTACACCCAAACGTTTGATTTTGCAAAACCAAAATTGTTGATAAATCTTAGTCTAGCATTGCTTAATTAAAGAGAGGCAAATCTCATATTATTTTTTAATGATGGCAAGAATGGTGGATAATTTGTTAGTATTTAGCCTCATTATGCCATTTGTATATTTGAAGTGGGGAAAATATTTAGCTGCCATATTTATTATAAATACTATATACGAAATATAATAATCGACCTTAAAAATGTAAGCACCACAATATTTAATTGTGTGAATAGTTAACTGGCCGTACTTAAGAATTTTATCTAATTCAATTTATACTTTCCCCATTTCAAATTAAATCATTGATTTAACAATCATTTTGTCAATAATTAATTATAAAATCGTAGACGTCTGAAGAATTATTTCACATAATAAATTACCTATAAATTAAATGTCTAATAATAGGTAACATCGTTTCCATAAATATTTTTGTCATTTTATTTTTATTTTTATTTTCTCTAATTATAATCTTATTAAATCTTTAAAGGCACAATAATTCGATATAACACGTAATAAATAATTCAATAAGGTATAGTTATATAGTATTTGAAGGTAAATATCAAAATATATACTTCTCTGTTTAAAACATGGTAAATTGATACCATTTATATGTGAGTATTAAAAGTCTCAATAAGATATTAACCATATAAATTATTAAAATATGGAAAACCATTTATAAAAGGCGCGTGTTTAGGGAAATGTTACAATAAATTTAATAATACAATAAATATAACATTATTAATGATTTTGGCTTGATATGATTAATCCCTTAACTTCACATGAAGGTATGGCCCCAAAATAGTCTATCCCAAACAAAAGTTTTAAATGCCTTTTAATTGAAACCATTTTATTTTTTTATGAAGGACTATTAAATTACACATCCAAGAATAAAAATCCTTCAATACATTTGCAATTATTCCCCCAAACACGCGCCTTCATATCGCAATAAGTCGAGACGAAAACATATAAGATTTCGGCGCGTGCAGTTCACAGCACTTAATCGATAAACGGTTAAACACAATCCAAATCTAAAACAGCATTTTATTTCATAGAAATAAGATGTTTTTCGATCCTCAACTGAATATGGCAAGAAAATTATCAATATTGGCGCCAAAACTCTACAGTCTTTTTCAGTCATTAGTCTGATGTTTTGAATATTAAAAACGCAATCTCGCCGTTCGCTAATTACCATTTATCAATTAATAGCTTGCCGTTAATTTTTGTTTGTGTGCATGTGTCACTACACACATACAGAATGAGACATTTCTTTCAATCTGTCTATACGCACCTTGTAAGAAGATAGACTGCACCTCGAATACCAGACCCATACCATGTAGCATTTCTATCGATTTGTTCTATTGCACCGACTGACGGACGAGACTGACTTGACCACTTTTCGCTCGTTTCGCGCTTCATATCGGCGTGACGTCACGAATACATGATTACCGACAATTCCAAGGTCAAGTCAGTCCCCCCCCACACACACACACACGCAGCGCCCCCTCCCCAGCGGGCTACTGGCTGAGGCCGAACAGCTTGAGCGCGTTGAAGGCGGTGGCGAGCGCGACGTCCTCGGGCCGTTCGTTGCGGAAGCCGGCCACCAGCTCCACCACGGCGGGCAGCGCGCACGGCTCGTTGCGCTGGAACGTGCAGTAGCGGTTCACGAAGTTCATCGATCTGCGGGACGCGGGTACAAACATGATAAATTCATCATTTTTGAAGGGCATTTTTCATTGTCAACACACAAAGGTATCGAATGGTAGCAATACGTATACTCCTCGTCCGAACTTGACGAGAACTAGCCAACTCGGATTTTTATTGTAATAAAAAATGCATTACTGTTTTGTATCTATAATGAAATTCTGAGTACTATAAAACTTAAAATAATAGAATAGCCTCTTTTAAGACAAACATATTAAAAAAAACAATAGATAACTTTTGCATAACTGCTAACAAATATTATGGAACTTTTTCGGGTCAATTAATTATTATAAATATCTATTCCCCTTCATTCATCTCATTCGCTCTAATAACCCACCTCTCAGTCAGCGAGTCCTTGACGTGAAGCGGCAGTTTCGAAGCCCTCATATTGGGATACATGAATGGAGAGTCAGTTTCGACCAGTAGCTTATCGAGCGGCAGGATCCTCTCCGATAATAGCCTCCTGATTCCACCATCGGACTTATCCTTGCATATGTATCCAGTGATACCCAAATAAAACCCCTTCTCTATGTATCGGATGCCCTGTTCCACGGTTCCCGTGAACGAGTGTATCACAACGGGCGGTAGTTTATTCCCGAATTCGTCCAGGATTTTGATGAGGTCATCTTGGGCTTCCTTCTCGTGCACGAACAGCGGTTTACGCAGTTCGCACGCGATTTCAACCTGAAAGTATTAATTAGGTGAACCTTATCAGGGTTTTCTTATTTTATTAACTGAATTCAAAAAAGTATGAAATACAACGTCCTTATAAATCAATGAGAACGGGATAACCTAAGGTCCGCTTCTAACAAGCGACTAGCTTCCTTTATTTGTTATAGTTTTATTTGTTTTTTTCATAAATCTAAACTATTGAACAGTGTAGTAAGAAGTTGAGACACAGAAACATAATTTAGACTCCAGGCTCAAATGAGTAAGAATACGAAGCATCAATATTTCACCATCCTTTATCAAGCAAGGAAAGTCAATGGCACTTGATATAGAAACTTTCGATCGCTACATCTGACCCGTTCCAAGTTTAAAGTATAAAGTTTTCGTTAACCCACTTCATGACAGTTCTTTTCTGATCCTTATATCTTCTATATTTTGTTGTTGTTTAGTGCTATTTAAAAACTCTATGAATTAATATTTTAACGGATATATATTTGTTACGACAATAGAAAAAATTATTTCAATAACCAAAGAATGATCTGTTACATACTTTTAGTATGTTCATACTCTAATTTACACACTTACATTTTAAATACAGTCAATTATTACGAATGAATCATAGACAAAGCAGTCTCAATATTTATTGTTCTAGATGTACTCATATTCAGCATTATCTCTCATCCATACAAACAATATTTGTAGATTAAAGCAAAAACTCTTTGTGCCATTACAAGGGAATAAGCGAACAATGTCGCGGGTTATGTTTAGTCTAAATTTAGCCATGTCTCGCAAGGCTAAACCTACACCTGGGTCGGATCACTACGTAACTGGTTATTATTAGATTAGTCTAGGCTATCAAATTACCGTTTTGTGACCTATTTGTAATTAAGGCCCTTAATTGTTTCGTTACGTGGTTCGTGTATTATTTAAAATGGGCTATAGAAATATGTTATAACTAGCTGCGCCCCGCGGTTTCACCTGCGAAAGTCCGTATCCCGTAGGAATATCGGGATAAAAAGTCCATATGTCTACGTACGTAAATTTCATTGCAATCGGTTCAGTAGTTTTTGCGTGAATGAGCAACAAACACACACACACACATCCTTACAAACTTTCGCATTTATAATATTAGTAGGATCAGTAGGAAGGATAATCAAATTGCATGATTGCGTATTATTATTATTATTTACAATCTTATCTTCATTGACGCAGAATTAGGGTGTGTAGTGCGATACGATTAAATTAATCATTTAAAAACAAATATCTGAGTGTTGTCAAAAATATTTGAAGAGTAAGAGACATGTAAGAGTCATTCTCCGAAAAAACTGTACCAATTAACGAGAGCTTTCATATAAATGCTGTAACAAAAACTAATTACCTACACTAATTATATTTTACAAAATCAATAGATTCTTCCAAAAAACATATTACATACATAAGGAAATGAGTGCGTCTGTTAAAAATTCTTAACAAATGGACGAAATTACCAATTTCATCAGTGCAAATTTTCAAAATATTTTCGACCAGTTCTAGAAAATCCTTCCATAGGCTCTAGCGTTCCATAGGTCTACGATCTACATATATCCAGCGTCTATTATCATGCAGGAACGCCAATTAGCTGGTAATTATAGCTAATTATAGGCGCTAATTGTCCCCGTATCTCAGTACTACTCTCAAGGCAGTTTTATCACAGCGGCGGTTACCCGCGGCCTTCGCGTATCGCTTCGATGTTTGATACAAACTGAAATTCTATACAGATGGAACGAACGTGTCGCTTATGATCGATTCTTTTTTTTTTCTATTTACACTTATTATAAAGAGGAAACTTTTGTATTTTTGTACATTTGTAAAGTTTTCAGACAAAAACCACTGGACCGATTTCAAAAAATTCTTTTAACATTAGAAAATGCAATTTTACTGAGTGTCATAGGCTATATATGTACCACAGGCGAAGCCGGGGCGAACAGCTTGTTTTTTTATATATGTTAAAATTGCATTTGATGCTTTCAAAAACTATAAATACTAGAAAGTAAATCGACCATGAGACGGGATTAGTTCCTGTGGATTCAACATTGGTAAGCCGCCTCTCTATTCTTTGTATTCTTCAAACAGCTCCAACTATTTAAGGAACATACGTCGTCACCAAATTAGGTATCTCATATTGAATTTTGCTAGGATCATGTCTAAGATCCCAATAACAATGATGACGACAGACGTTTCAGTATGAGTAACACTCAAAAGAAAGCTAATTGGGCACAGTTGTTTATTTTTATATCTCTATATAATTATTATTCTCACGTCGCAATGTCTATACTCCGCCTGGACCGATCATTATGAAATTTTGTGTGCATATCGGGTAGGTCTGAGAATCGGCCAACATCTACTTTTTATAACCCTAAATGATAAGAATAAGGCAGAACAGTGTTTGCCGGGTCAGCTAGTTATGTATATATTTCCCTTTGTTTTCATTATCCGAAAATTACCAAATTTATTAATATATTCGAAAATCGATCAACTTCATAAATGGGCTATCTAAGATTGAAAGGCATTGTCAAATCGGACCAGTAATTTCCGAGATAAGCACGTTCGAACAAACATACTTTGCAAATTTATCTTATAACTAGCGGTCCGGCCAGGCTTCGCCCATGGTACATGCATAGCCCTATAGTAGTAAATGTTATCGCAAATATAGTATCATCATCATCTTCAGCCCATATATGTTCACACAGGCCTCCTATGAGGGTCCATATATAGTATATCGAGCAATAAAATAATGCATTTAATTAGAATCCGTACGTTACGTATCATTTTCATCACATTACGAAAAAATCTCGCGAGTTAGATTATAATTTAACGGATATTTTCATAGTCTCACTGCGACATATATACAAACTTAATAAAATCTCTCGCATTCCTATCCGACCCACTCATCCTGCGACATAACGAAAGACGCGTGTAGGTGCTGCTCAATCTCCAATTATCCTGTTTATTTCGGGTGACCCGTGTGTCTGGAGCTATCGGATGTGTTTATTGGTCTATGTACTATCGTTTGATCTTAAAGCTTTGAGGAAATTGTATGTATGGTTAAGGTGACTACATGCTATGCGCATATGCGTTATAAAACTAAAAAAAATCAGAATATATGCTAGTTTTTATTACGATAGAAAAAACTAACAAAAGAAAAACATTTCTCGTTATTTAGATGTTAAAGAGTTTTTAACGGATTTTAAACACGCTTTATTCATTATATTATTAGCCCGACGTTTCGAACACTTTCCAGCGTCTTCAATTTCTAAATGTATAATTCTCTCGTAAAATCAAACACAACATAAAACTATTTTTCGTCATGATTGAAAAGCATCCTATTAATATTGTAAATGCGAAAGTTTGTGAGGATGGATGTATGTGCATGTGTATGTTTGTTACTCTTTCACGCGAAAACTACTGAACCAATTGCAATGAACTTTGGTACGTAGATAGCTAGACAACTGGAATAACACATAGGCAACTTCTAATCCCGATATTCGCGGTTTCGCCCGCGTAAGTCCGTATCCCGTAAGAACATCGGGATAAAAAGTTACCGATATGTTATTCCAGTTGTCCAGCTGTCTACGTACCAAATTTAATTGCAATCGGTTCAGTAGTTTTTGCGTGAAAGAGTAACAAACACACACACATCCTTACAAACTTTCGCAATTATAATATTAGTAGGAAGTAGGATAAGTCGGATGTATAATACTCACTTATCATCTCATCAAGCATTTGTAGTCAATTGCAGAACAATGAAATAATTATCCCTCTAGAATTTATCACGGGCGAAACGCGGTCGGACCGCCTATGTAAAGAAAGAAAGTATATGTAAAGAAGCGAATTTAAGAGTAAAAGCAATCATCGAAAGTTTTCATCTAATAAATAAAGTAAATAAAGTTATTTTACTCCGACTCCTAAAGACATGATTTGGACCCACTTTCAACTTACTGATTTAATTCAAACTTTGTACATTTATCAAGAATCGGTGACGTGTACAATATCTTCATGATTTTATCATATTATACCAATTATGATCACCAGCAAAAACAGTTGTGGCTCAGTGGTGAGAACCTCGGACTTCAAAATCGATAAGTCGGGGTTCGAGACCGGGCGAGCGTGCAGGAAATAAATTGATTTTTCAATTTATCTGCACATGTGGATAACATCACAACTGCTTAAAAGCGGTGAAGGAAAACATCGTGAGGAAACCGGCATGTCCGAGAATCAGAAGTTCGACGACATTACGATGACGACGATGTTACAATGACGTTGATTCTATTATTAAAGCGTGTATCTTAGTTTATTTAACGACTTATACATGTGGTTTTTTTTTGTATAAAAGATTTACACATTCTATAAATTGACAGGTCTCTTTCCCGCCAAAACCGCGGGCCATAACTACTCACGAAACAAACAAATCTCCACAAGACAACGTGTCTCGTTCAACCTTTCAAGAACAAAGTCTAATTTTATCTCACGAAATTCACGGCCGGAAACTTTCATTATAACACATGTTGGGGTTTTTGAACCCGATCGTTGCATAGCTACATTGTATACCGGATAAACAAATATTTACTTGCGAATCTCTGTATTATTAGGGGACAAGCTGTTCGCCTGGCTTCGACCGTGGTACATATATAGCCTGGGTCACTCAGTGAAGTTGGAGCGTTCTAATGGTAAAAGAATTTTTGAAATCGATCAAGTGGTTTCTGCGTGAATACGCTACAAACAGAATTAGACAAAATTTATTACTCGCGGGATCCCGGGTAGCCGAGAGGCTAGGCGGCGGTACGGTTTGTCAGAACGACGCAGGTTGGAATCTCGCTTCGAGCGATTTATATAAAAATCGCTTCCGCTCATGGCACGCACCTGCCGCTTGAACGCGTCCCGCTGCACGCGCGGCTCGCTGAAGTCCTTGCTGTAGTTGAGGCCGCACTCGCCGACCGCCACGCACTCGGGCGCCGCCGCCGTCGCCTGCAACTCGGACCACAGCTCCTCGTCGACCATCGACTTGGCGTCGTGCGGGTGTACACCTGGTTGCGTTTACGTATTTACTAGCGACTCGCCCAGGTTTCGTACGTGTGCAATAATACATTATCACACTTCACACTTGTATTATAAATGTGAAAGTTTGTTTGTTTGGATGTTTGTCCGTCAGGCACGCTGAAAATACTGAACGGATTTTTATGAAATTTGGTATGCTACTGACTACTGCTGACTGAGCTGACTTGGGTGATAGGATACTTTTTATCCCGATTAAATGCGCCCTTGGGATAAAAGAGTAATCTTGATAACCAGGAGCCGGGACGAGCGTCTAGTATGTACTATATGTAAACCTTCCCCTCGAGAGACTTTATCTATTTAAAAAACACCCCATAAAAATATATTGCGTAATTTTGAAGATCTAAGCATACAGACACAGTCGGCGCAAGGCGACTTTGTTTTATACTATGCAAATAAATTTTGCCGGCACTATAGCTTTTATCTTGGACCAAAGCGCCTCGTCAGCCTGAGAATAGTTAACACAAATCCAATATGGAGGAAATTCCACATTCGTATATATATTTATTTACTTATTTTATTTTATGATATATTAACTGCAAAAATAAATATGGTTTTACTACTCTATTTCTCTCTCTACGAAATTTTCATAAATCTTACTACAAAACACGAGAAGATTCGATACAAATTTATGGAATACACTTTCTACACTTCAGGTACCTTTCAAATAAATAAAAGATGTTCAGAGTGTTTTTATTTACATAGACGAGATTCAAGATTGCCACATTTGAACTATCAAAGGCCCAAATACTCGAGTTATCTCGCGAGATAAACAAACATATTGTAGGATTATCATATGCTGATAATTTCGATGCATGTCAGTAGATACTGATAATCCATATTTATATTTTACCTTATTAAACACATAATAAAGAACGCAACATTTCTTGCTATTTTTCTATTCTGTTTCTTGCTATTTTTCTGCTAGCTGCGCCCCGTGGTTTCACCCGCGTAATTCTGTATCCCGCAGGAATATCGGGATAAAAAGTCGCCTATGTGTTATTCCAGTTGTCCAGCTATCAACACACCAAATTTCATTGCAATCGGTTCAACAGTTTTTGCGTGAAAGAGTAACAAACATACACACATCCTCACAAACATTCGCATTTATAATATTAGTAGGAAGTAGGAACGATAGGATAAAGAACATACCAGCTGTCGAATATATTGTGCTAGGGTAGAGTCGAGTCAATCTCAGTGCCTCCTTACTGCTCCTCACCGATGTGCCAGTGACCATTATCTTTTGGACACCTGTTTAAATGAACAGAGTATATGTCAAAATTTGTACTATAATTGGGAGAGTGACTGGCAATGTTAATAAAAATATATTTATAAATACTAACAAATATTCACATTTGTATTTTATCAGTAGGAAGTAGAATAAACATATATTTTTTGTAAGTAAAATAGAGGTAAGAGAGTATGATATCAAACATGGCAAATTGACGTGAGAAAAGAAGAGAGTCTACTTCTATATGGATGTACTGTAGAAACAAAATCACTACATAGTATAATACAAAGTCGCTTTCTCTGTCCCTATGTCACTATGTATGCTTAAATCTTTAAAACTACGCAATGGATTTTGATGGTCTTTTTTTAATAGATAGAGTAATTCAAGAGGAAGGTTTATATGTTTAAAAAATCTATTAAACTACACTGAATTAAATGTGTGCAGAGCCAAGGGCAAGAGCTAGTATTTGATAAAAAAAAAACTACAAAACCAATTAAGGCCTATAGAATGGTGCTTTTACTATTCTTGAGACAAACTCTGTATTGTTTTGAAGCTTATATCATAGTATAACCCATGCAGAGCCAGGGCGATAAGCTAGCTTAAAATATATCTCCCGTACACAGCCATAAAACACTGTATGCATGCTATTTAACTATCCTATCAAAATATAAATGTACGAATATTCCTGAGATCTATATATAAATATCTACAGCACAGTGACTTAGTTAAATAATACTTATCAATAAGTAGGATTAAACTAAGTTATATAAATTACACCACACAGTAGGGAGATTATAATAATATTGTAATCCTATTATTAAGGTTGAATTACTTCATAACATTAAATATAATATTTAAAGAAGCCAAATGGCCTTTCTCATGACTTATGCTACCAGTTAACATAACTATGTTAGGTGATATTAAAGCGGATCAAATTTGTAGTACAAAAATAATTATTTGCATCAATTACATAAGTATTTGTTAAATGCTGATTATAACACTTGTAAGTGGGATATATTACAAAGCAATGTTATAAAGGTTTGAATACATTCTGTTTGTCCATGTGATTCATCTTATCACTTAAAATGATGGATAGATATTGGAAAACCTTTTACCAAGTTGTTAAAAGAGAACTTGAGGTATATATTTCTCAAAGGCCGATTATGAGATTTTGTTGATAAATTTAATGTGCAAATAATGATATATATAATTGTGTATATGTGTGTGTAAAATATTATATAACTTAGAATTAAAAAAAGAAGAATAAATAAATTTCTTTGTTAAATATTAAACAATTTATATATTAGTGTAATTATAAGTCATCTATATGTATAACAAAAATATTAATTAAACAGAAAATCTAAAAAAAAAGTTAAATGCCAATTATGCCTTACGAGTATAAAAAAAATAAACGCAGGAAAAATAGTAACAAACAATAATACAACTGCAATATCACCTGATTGATGATACATACTGGAATGCAGTATAATATATACCACTCTGAATGAATATGTATAAATTTATAGAGTGGAAAAACTTACAAATCTCAATGATATATTGATATGAATTGAATGTGCATTTCCAACTTTCTTATAATTGTAGAAGGTTGCTTTGTAATATCAAAACGAACGCAAGCATTCGGCACACGAACATCTAACTGGTGCACATTAATGCACTGTTACGTCTTTACATTTCTGCACGCGAAATTTTTGGCAACTATTTTTTCATTTATTTTATGTTCATTAGTCGTACCTGCATCTTTTGCCCTTTGCACCACTGAATCCAGATCACGGCCGTATTTCTTGTTCGTCAAGTTTGCGCCAATGTCGATTACAATAAGATTCTCGTAACATCCCTTCAGTTCCTCGGAAATCTGGCATTCTTCAGACGTCATCCTTAATTTTGTATGAAGCTTATTGGTATGGTGTTTACCTAGGAAAACCAGTGGATTTAGCGTCTCAATAACTTAACACTTTTTTAAATACAAAAATAATATACTTACAAATTGTATCAAACACTCTTGCTTAATAAGCTTCCTAAATTTTTAATGACTAGTCGAAATGTACACCCTTCTACTGAAATGCCACCATGTTTTTGAGTTGATTTCTTGACGTCGATGTCTATGTCAAATTCACATTTGACGTTTAGCACTGACAGCAGTAAGATACAGATGTTTAATTAACGGTCATAATATAGTTCTTACAGATATTTAACTGATACATAAGATGGTTTGCAATAAATTTTTGACCGAAGATATAGCAAATATTACAACGTGACAAAAAGAAAATTGATATGTTTTATGTGAATGTCTTACAATTCCACCATATAGCTATACCTACTCAGTACATTTCACATTAAGCACCCAATAAATTAGATACCTCCACCGTACATATAAGATACCCACCTAGATAATATTACAGAAATTAAAAACTATCTTGTCACTGTAAGTGTCAAGTATTAAAAATATATCAAATCGTAAGTGAGTAAACTGTAAATGTCTTATTATATCATGTCAATAATCTGTCATCGAAAAAAGTCTAGAAAAGCAAGAAAAATAATAATTAATAACTATTAAAAGAGCATACCAGGTGTTTTATAAACATGGTCAACGTGCGGCAATTTATTAATAAAAATCTCGTGGTTCTCACAATAGTTCCACTCATCGCGGGAAGCCACTACGGCTGGATGAAATTACAGAATGTCGACGTTCTAGTATCAGAGAAAGAAAGGAAGAATTTGCCAGGGGTATGTACATCTAGGAGTCAAACGATATACAATAGTTAAAACATAGACTTGATAAGGAAGCTCAAAAAGACCTCTATGCAACAAAAATTGTATAGCCCATGATACTGAGTAATGAACAAATTCAATATTTCGGTAAAATTACCATGCAAAACGCTGGTATAGTGAAAAATTTAAGTCTACCAAAATATTCTTGACCCTTATATTGTATTATGTAATCTATCTGAAATTGACACACCACTAGTTTAAAAAAAGTTTGAGGAGTTAAAACATATTTTTCAATTTTACTTTTTCCAGATTTTCCGAGAATAAGAACATGTGAAGAGGTTGTAAATATGTCATAGAATTATATTGTCTTTAAAAATTAGATAATATCATATGCTGTTAGAAAAAATATAAGTAAGTTATTTTTCTCAACAGAAGTTTTATTATAGAAACTTACTCTGGATAATAAATAAAAGGTTTGTCACTTATCAAAATTTCTATTTATCAACTTCCTATCAGTATTCCCAGTGTATCTTTTATAATAGCTTACACTTGTTGTAATGGGTTGATATGCCCTAAGCCACCACATGGTAAAAGTACTGGATAGCAGACGCCACTTGTAATCAAACATTTGATTCTTGAGCAAGCCAGTTTCCTCACTAGTAATAATTTCACTGATTGGATTGTGGCATGTGGATAATGTGAAGACAACTTGAAAAATGAATTTTATATTATATTCTATATGGATATGGAAATCTCTATGATTGAAAATTTTTGAGCCACTTATGCTTTTTGTATATATAAGAAAAATTCATAATCATTAATGCTATTGAAAAAAAGTGAAGTCCCGTGTCCCCTTTAGGGGGGTATGGGGCAGATGACATATATCTGTTTCACTGATCGATTTTCTTCATGTACAAGTAGGTGATCAGCCTTCTGTGTCCTGCCAGACCGAGACATTTTTTTTATTGTCCCCACCGGGAATCGAAACCAGGACCCCTCGGTTCTACACTCACACGTTTACCACTGTACCAAGGAGGCGGTCAATGCTATGCAATGCAATTGGAAGGTCTTATTAAATCTGTTGAGGCATATAATGTAAAAAATTTGCGGAAGTGCATAATTTGAACGGCTCATTTAGCTTTTAAATAAGTTTTAAGTATACTTATATTCCATCCCTTTTCCCACAATTTAGATGTGTGTCTACATATAACACCTCAATTGTATGAACATAAATACAATAGTGATAAGATCTCTTTTCATGATACATAGATTTCATAAATAGGAACAGAAAAAAATGAAACCACCATAAATAGCAATAAACATTTAATTTAAACACGACGCGGCGCTAGTCATATGGTGGGGAGGTGACTGCGGGACTCCATCTCTGCCTTCTTGCCTTTGGGCTGCGATCGCTCTGTCACTATCAGCTGCGGCAGGAGGGGGGATGATTGTACCTGAGATTTTAGTGCAAATTAATCAATGATGCTGCTGTCAATTGGTTCTAAACTCAACGGAGAGGATGTAGCAGTCAAAAACTTATCAAAGATTTGAATGATTTATTTATTATTTCTATATTTATATTTTAATCCAAATACTTTATGAATATGAAATCATTTAAACTGTGGAGGCTTCATTTCATTTGGCCGAGAGGAGAGGCGAATGTCGCGGGTTCGAATTCTGTCTCATGACAAATTTTTTCTTAAAAAATCTCGGATTAAAAATTTACATATGCTATTATATATTTTGATACAATGGGTATAATGTTACACAAAATGTCTACAAAAAGTATTAGAAACACAAATTATTAGATAAAATTATGTTTATATATGTTAGAACTACATGTACATACATCAACACAATCTAGGGGCATTTCATTTATCATCAAATATTTAACTAAAATATCTATAATAAGATAAAACCTATTTTATTTAATGTAACTCAAGTACTATATCAGTAAATTCTTATATTTTTAGATATTTGATGAATTAATTTGACAAGTTTATTACAAAAGAATGAATAAATGTTCCAAAAATTCAAACTACCTGCAAAAAATTACAATATAACAAGTAAAATGAGGGTACCTCAACAAGTACACTCTGCACCTATTTAGCTTTACTTTTCTTGGACAAAGCAGTGCTATCAGATATGTGTGTGGATGTCTCTTCATACATCGCTCGAGATCTTTCATTGAAATTTTGCTGTGTTGACAAAATACTTTCTGTGAGACTTACAATTCGATTTAATTATAAAATATATTTTTTCAATTATTACGAAAAGTTTAAATTTAGACATGACAGTCGTGATAATTTTAAAAAAGCGATTTTGATATAGGACACAGGACAGGAGATTAGGTTTTTGCTCATATTTTAACGGAGTTTTACCTATAATGCACATCCATGTATCCATTATCCAATAGCCGATCCATGCTCAAAGTCCCATCCAAATCTGTCTTGTTAATCACCCTGTACAACATACAAACCTGCGCCCTCCGGATCCGCTCGTACTCATCATGGTCAGAATTGGGCAAGGTGAATAGAAAGTTCTCGAAGATCGGGTGTCGCAGCAACTGTTCGCACGTCCACCGCATCAGGGGGTCTTTATCCAGGCATTTCTAGAAAAACCAAGAATTCCTATAGCCTATGGCGTTCTGTTACTACTGTTCCAATTCTGATATAGAACTCCCAAAATTCACACACACAATATTGAGTCAATTCCATTCTATCAGCGGTGGGTCAGTGGTTAGGACCTCGCATTTAAAAGCGAAAAGATGGGGGTTCAAGACCGGGCGAGCGTGCAAGAAATAAATTTATCTGCACATTATTCACATAACCACTACCCGTTT
>NC_052109.1:7494608-7555817 GCF_012273895.1 Zerene cesonia
GGATGTGGAAGAAAACATATGAAGAACTATTAATGAGGGCAACATAACATTCAGACGTTTATTTTACCATTACAAACAGACAAATTATTTATTTTCAAGTAAACTTTCTTAGGGAAACAATAAAATATATTACCGGTTGATATATGAAGGATATAAACATCCGTTCAATGAAATATCGCACGAAATTTATCTACTCTTGATAGATGGCCTGGAATATTCCTTTGGGCACTTGAGTATTTATAAAAAGTAGGATTGAATTTATCGTTGATGTGGTTTAGTTCGTAGTTTTGCTGGTCAAGACACCAGTAAAATTCTAAAGCAATAGTTGCGAGTTCAAATCTCGCACAACGATTGAATTTTTTTATAACAATTAAAATTAATGAATGACTTAGATTAGGTAATTATCAAAAGCCAATAATACGATTTTAAAAATCGAGAAGAACTTAGATACATTATAGATAGACACATAGACAATTCTCACCTGCAAAAAGTCTAGAATCAGTTCGTTATTTGCGTATCGTGGTGGTATCTTCTTTTCTAACGGCTCAAAGGTCGTCGGTTCTGGTAAAGCCAATCCCTGAAAATTCATAATTATAGGATCTTTTAAAAATTCATATTTTCTGCCTTATTATAAACACTTATCAAATTTATTTGAAACCATTTTTTCTCCGAAATTAATATCCATGATAAAAATAGATATAGGAACATTATAAATTATTATTTACAACTATACAAATATTACCTGGAAAAACGAGTTTTGCGAGAAAATTGTCATATGCCGAGGCAAAAGGTCTCCAAGGGTCTTCCTAATTAGATATAATTGGTCTAGGTCGCTCTTTCCGGGCCACAACGCTTCGCTGGACAAAAGCTCCGCGAACACGCAACCTGGAATGTTCTAGAAAGTTTCAGGCGGCGATCGGATGCTCAACAAGCTAGCAGGCACAACTATTTATTATGGTTTAGGAGTAACATAATTTTGGAGAAATTGTATATTGTGTTGTTATTATATAAAGGCCCGCTGAGGGCACGGTCTGTCTTTTTATCGAGACTAACGTAGCCCAGTCGAAACATCCACGTAAAATAACGTGAAAATTAAACACATACCTGTATGTTACAGTCTGAATAAGCTATCTCGGTGGCAAATATCAAGGGAATGATGGCCTACATTTTCGCCAAAGATATAAAAGAACATTTAAATACCTAACTGGTAGAATTCTAGGATATCTACATCGAGCTAGAAAACGAGGTTAATATGCTACAAGATTAGCCGCTTGGCCCGCACTCAAAGGCCATTAATTTATGTTAAGTAACCCTTTGAACTTGCACACAAAATGGGGCAAGCAGGTAAAAGGAATGAAATTTTAAATTAAGAATGCAGAAGTGAAGAAGGTTGTAACGTTAAAATAGAAAATCATGGTTTAATTATTTTGTATTAAATAATATGTTACGATTCGCAATGTTTATTTCACACTAGCCCCGGCTTCGCTGTCACCTAAAGATCAAGTACATATCTAACAGTTAAAGAATTTTTTAAATCGATTTATTCCTGGGATTAGAGGTAGATTTAAATCTACATATTATGCTAATATCATACATTACGTACATTTTATAATATACGTAATGTATGATATTTAATAATTGCAGCGTAATTAAAACAAATAAACCCAGGGGAACATTTAAATTTAGAATTATTTCATAAAAATACATTTTCAACTCCCACACACATACGAGAATTTTTTAAATGTCTCCTTATCTCCTGCAGTGTTTAATTATACCTACTTATTTAAATGTTTAACCCCTGTCTTGTTTACAAAATAGCTATCTATTTATGAAATACATCTGTTGTTTAAAACACTAGAGAATGTAGAGTTAATAAACTACCAATAAAGGGCTCTTATATTTGTCAAGTTTTTAAATAATGCCTACGTATTCAACATCACACCACCCTCGATTTATTTTGTCTGCATCAATCTTAAAATATGTACACCCAAAAAGCTTAAACAGTACTTCAATCAACTGGAACTCGGAAAAAAGATTTTTTATTACGGGCAACATAAATATATTTTCAAGTACAATAGCCATGAATCACGGAAGGGACGATCTACTGAGAACAAAGAAATTATAGGCACATCTTTGCACCATCGTTCCTCTAAAGGTTAACTGCTATAGGGCGTTGAACCCAGGGTTTGCGTTCAAAATATTTGGATATCTGTGCCTGGGTTTCCAACTATAGTCGTCGGAAGAGTATAAAATGTTTTTTAAATTGTTCTGTTGATTCTTGAACAAAAATAATGTAAAACAAGGTCTAACTAAGATCACTTAAAATAATACTGATTAATAAGTAACCAAGACTTTTTCGAACTATATTTAATCTATAACTCTAGTATATTTTCTTGAAAAAAGGAAGTTTAAGTTATTAATATCATCGCTGTTTGTGACAAATAATATGACTTGAATGAATAGAGGATAGAAGCGTGGCTCTCACGCGATAAAAAAAAAATTATTTGCCACTTTTTTAAATATACATTATAACTGCAGACCCCACGCAGCCTGTCGCGAGGCCAACACATTAAAATAGTAAATTTAAACAAAAAGTATTAATAACTAAAGCTATCACAATAGAATACATAATGCAGCGAAGCCAAGGGCAAGACGCTACTAAACAAAAAGTTATCTTACCGATAGCCCAAACATCCACTGGCGTGCTGTACATGGTGTCACCAACAAGCAGTTCTGGCGCCCGGTACCATCTCGTGGCCACGTAGTCCGTGTAGCTCTCCCCGGGGCCTGGGCATGTGGGCGGAGCGTTTGTCAGACATAGTGTCAAAGAACACAGGTCAGGACGAACCATAAACTAGATTGTATTCCAAATTGAGGACCAAACAGTTTATTTGTAAACGCATTCTTAATCCTACTTCATAAATATTGTATACTAGCTGCGCTCGCGGTTTCACTCGCGTAAGTCTGTATCCCGTAAGAATATCGGGATAAAAGTTCCCTATATGTTATTCCAGTTGTCCAGCTATCCACGTACCAAATTTAATTGCAATCGGTTCAGCACTTTTTGCGTGAAAGAGTAACACATCCTTACAAACTTTCTCATTTATAATATTAGTAACATTGGTTTCAAGATCTCGATATACTTTACCAGTGTAATTCGGAAAATCGAGATGTATATGTCGGCGTATGATTGTAAAAACCGTTAGATTCTAATATAACTTGCGAGATTATAATCTAGCTTACGACAGATTACAATTGTCGTGTAATTGATATAACATCCGTACAATCTCGCTGGAAAGTTATCAGCAAGATGGTAATCTAACGATGTTTACAATTTTACAGCAACAATATAGCTATACCTTAAGTATTCATGTTTACAGATAGACTCACAATATGTACAGGGGGGAGGCGGGATTTGGGACATTTCCTTTTTCAAAACTACCTACCACGAACGATCCGTCATAAATGATCATCTACGAAACAAGTTTAAATGAATATGGAAACAGCGTCTTAGTACAAACATATTACGATATATTTTATATAATCCTGCATCTAAATCTACATAAACTAATTACGTATAGAAGTATATAATACACGAATGACACATCAAAGCCGATACTAATCTTGCACTGATGTTAGTAACCGTTATGTCACTTATAAACGCATTAGGGTCATTCTAAAACCACATTCTAAATAAAATGCCAACCAAGACGCTCGACCTAGTTAATTATATAGCCTACTTACTATCAATAAAGATGTACATATATACTTTTGGAAGCAATAAACTTTATTTATTTGTTTAATTTGAATAATTTTTAGGGGTTTTCGTTAATGATATGATGAAGAATAAGACATTTATTATATATATTTACCAATAATAACATTTATTAGTGACTAGCACATAAAGCTTATTGCTGGGTATTCCCCGTTGTCAAATTAAAAGATAAAAAGGCTTGTTTGAATTAATGTGTCGGTTTTAATTTACCTACATAGTAATACATACGCTTATCTTAATCTTATAGCCATTTTCGATAAGGTTTGAACAGTAAATAAGAGACCTTTTAAATAGGGGAGATTCGATTTACGCTGCCAGAGGACGGCCCTCAATTGCAATGGCCTAATATGTCTCCTTCTGCCCTTTAAACTATTTACTAAACATCAATGAATTACGTGTGCTTCTGCACTGCAATTTACTTTTTATTTCAATCGAAAGCCTACTAAAATTTAAGTTATTTCAGACCCTGTTTAACTGCTTGTGCTATATAAATATTCACTCATTAACACGCCAAACCCACAACACTTTATCAAAATACAGAGAGTGTCAAGTTCTCATCAAACAAAAAAGAAACACGCTTAAAAGCTCTCAGCTGTGCCAAAAATAGCTGCCATTAATCCACGTAACTAAACCGCTAGTCGTGACCTTCGCAATTTGCATTGCAGGCGAAGGTCATGACGTCATGATGCAGGCCTTGCACGATAAATGTGTCGTAATTAAGTCTAGATTAAGATTAGCATAAAAAAGCAGTGGTGGCTCAGTGGTGAGGACTTCGAAATCGATAAGTCGGGGTTCGAGACCAGGCGAGCGTGCAAGAAATAAATTGATTTTTCAATTTATCTGCACATGTGGATAACATCACCACTGCTTGAAACGGTAAAGGAAAACATCGTGAAGAACCGGCATGTCTGATAATCAAAAATTCGACGACATGTGAGATCTGCCAACCCACACTTGGCCAGCGTGGTGGATTATGGCCTGAACCCTCGTAGGAGGCCTGTGTCCCAGCAGTGGGAACATATATGAGCTGCTGATGATGATAAGATTAGCATATTATGATAGGTCTTGTGCTAAAGATGTACGGTCTATGGTCGGATCGCTTTTTTGTTCATAGATTTACCCTCTAAAACACATTTATAAAATCAACGAATCAATTGAAATCAAGAAATGTTAAAGGTATCTGGGTAAATTTTAGTATCGTATCGAATTTGTTACATTATATTTACAACACACTATGAAATTTGCTTATATCCTGAAGCAAATGATACATTTTCCTTGAGGCAGGACCTTAAAGTTATTTATTATTTAAAAAATAAAATTATCTTTCGCGTATACCTAGTTAAATAATACATTAGTTAATATACTGTTGTTAAATATTTTATTTCCTGTTTAAAATCTTCAACCGCCATATTATACCAACACGATATTTATAAAAATATTCACATCCATGTGTAAATTGAATGACCTAATTAAATTCCTTTCGGCATAACCATTTATTTTATTCAGTGATTAAAAATATACAGTGCAACCTCGATATAACAAATCGGAAGGGAACAAATAAATATTCGTTATATCAAGTAATTCGTTGAACTGAGGTTCGTTATGTTGAGGTTAGGTTGGTCTAAAATTCGTTATAAAGAGGTTAAAAATATATATAATCCGATAAGGTACGTTATATTAAGGTTGCACTGTAACTGGTTCTCAATTCGACTGTTTGCGTTTTTTACTTCACAACTTTTGACGTGGTGAACCGATTTTGACGATTCTTATTTTTTTGAAAGCTGGTGCCTTCCGTGTAATATGTGGTTCCAATTATAATAGTGTGTAATTATGTCAAATTTAAGTGGTTTATTTTTTTTGTAAAAACAATTATAAAGTCCCCCCCGTGACCATGCTTGCTCTAAAGTGTTCGAAACGTCGGGTTAATAATATAATGAATAAATCGCGTTTAAAATCCGTCAAAAAGTCTTTAATTTTCTAAATGTTAATACTCGCGTAAAATCAAACACAAGAAAATACAACAATTATAAAGTTCGTATTATTTCATTGCATACCTTGCGTATCATAAATAACTACTCTCCTCCCTATCGTCTACAATCTATTTAAATACGTGATTTATGATCACGAAAATCTCTTGTCCATAACTGTGTCTATGTATATCTCTAGCTACCAACTATAATAAACTCGTTTTACCATAATCCAAGATGACTATTTTACATACAAGCTTGCATTTCGCAAATCCCCTAATGAAATATTTTCATAACACCCATTAGTACACACTTGTGTTGTAAAGAACGTTAATATCATAACATGTAGGTCGGTGCGTAGTGATTTCTTCTTACAAATTAGGATTTGTATCATCACTGCATAGTGTAAAGCAAAGTCGCTTCTTGCGTCTGTATGTATGTTTGCTTAGATCTTTAAAACTAGACAACGGATTATAAAGTTTTTGTTAATAGATAGTGAGATTCAAGAGGAAGGTTTATATATAATAACATCTATAAAACTACTCCGAATTTAACACGTACGAAGCGGCGGGCAACAGCTAGTTAATATATAAAATTACGTCCATAAATCTAAAGTAAGATTATGCGAAAAAATATAAATAATCTACCGGTAATGGAGTAACCGTCTTTGTACTTATTTTGTTTGTTCGTTTACCAATCAAGTTTGTACATACAAAAAAAGAGTTTTTCATTCACATATTCATTGATAAACTATTCATAAAGGTGTGAATAATTTGACCACATGGACAATAAGTTAGAGGTAAACATCGATTAGGTAAAACCGTGCGTTGCTACATGCGTTGCCTACTTGACCGGGGGTTTTATATATTTACGGGTCAAGGACTACCTTACTATTCAATTTGTACCAATATTGTGGAGTGGAATCGATTTGTACGTTTGTCATGGATATAAAACTGCTAAGCCGATTTCACAATTCATATTTTTTGAAATTTGTCGCAAATAAATTAAAAAATTGAGGCTTATTTCAATAATGTATTTTTCACTAGAAAGCTGTTTTATACTGAGTATATTCAATTTGTATTTATGATTATTAATATTAGATACTACGTCCACCCACAGCAATACAGACATACCGAGGTTTTTCCATAGCACCCGTTCCTGTGACATTTCCTGGGATTAAAACTATATTGTATAAGGATACAGAGAAATGTCTCGAGTCTCGAACTATATATGCACTAAATTTAATCAAAATCAATTGGGTGGTTTAGGCGATTTCAGATAACAGTGTAGCGAATACAATCGACATTTACATGAAAAACGTGTGAAAAGTATAGTTTCTCAAATAAATAGAGCAAGTCATAAATTGCCACAGTGAAAGAGTAGATGGAAAGTTCGAGATTGCAAACCGAGCCACTTATCGACGATCGACCTTACCTCTATAGGCTTATTTATACCTTAGCATAATTTTATCGCGCTGTAATATGGGTTATCGTTCTATGATCCAACTAATCCTACTTCCTACTAATTCCCACTAACATTATAAATGCATGCGCAGATAAATTGAAAAATCAATTTGTATCCTGCACGTTCACTCGATCTCGAACCCCTGACTTATCGTTTATACGTCCGAGGTCCTCACCACTGAGCTATAATTACTTTTTATATGTCTGTTATGATTAAACTAACTGCGTAACTAATTAAAAAATCTCTTCTCGTTTCTTATTAGCTAAGACACTACAACATCTAATCTTATCAAAATATTTAATATTATTAACTCTATGTATATATTAATAGAATTGTACATAGTACCTAGATAACTACAAAAAAGATAAATTCAATAGGTACTAGCTCTCCTCCGGACGTCCACTCCGAACGGTATCATGATGTGAACTGAATATTCTGAGGAGCAGGAACCACCTGCGACGGGGACAGGAAAGGGAAGGTAGTTTCAACATAATCGGGAATATGGGGACATCGTTGTATTTTATTTCGATTATTATAGTACCATTTAAAAAAAAAAAACAAAATAAATCACCAGTTATTAAGTTCCATTGAACCATGCACTAACTTGATTCATACATGTACTTACGATCTTCAAAATGAAACAAATTATAGATGACTAGCCGTTCGCCCCGGTTTCTCCCGTGGTACATATATAACCTATGTAATTCAGCGAAGTTGCAGTGTTCCAATGATGAAATACTTTTTCAAATCGGTCCAGTGGTTTTTGCGTGAAAAACGTTACAAACATATAAAAATACGAAAGTTTTATATTAGTGCCGATTGATACAACTTTTTTAACCACAGTAACATATCACTTTGGTCTTTCTGAGCCTGCAAAAGCACCACACAAACTCCTTTCACAAATTCCCGTTCACAATGATCACTCTCAACATCTCTCCCTCCATCACCAAGGATACGCACTGATCATCCTGGCGAATCCGAAGTCGCAGAGCTTGACCACGCCGTCGGCCGTCAGCAGGATGTTCTCGGGCTTCACGTCGCGGTGGATGCAGTTGTGCCGGTGGCAGTACGCCACCCCCTGCAGCGTCTGCCAGATGATCTGCTTCGAGAGCAGTTCGGGGCAGCCCTGGCGGACGTATTTCTCGATCACTACCTGGTCAACTCAAGGTCAACAAGGTCGCTTTCTGCTATTATATAATGTCATCGCCGCCAATAGAGCTGGTAGATCGCCTGATGGCATGCGCTACCAACACCCATGAACAATGCAGTCTACGCTTTGAACATTTGAGAATTTGCGTCTGTGTGTGTATGCTTAGATCTATTAAATTACGCAACAGATTTTGATGGGGTTTTTTTTAAGAGAACGAGTGATTTCGATTCTCTCGAGCTAGTAGAGCATGATATTAATCATAAGATCTAATCACAGTGGCTTAATCACTACATAATAAAGACAAAGTCGCTTTCCGCCGTGTGTCTGTACGCTTAGATCTTTAACGCAATAGATTTTGATGTTTTAATTTTTTTGATAGTAATTCAAGAGGAAGGTTTATATGTATAAAATACTTCAACGCATATGAAGCCGCGGGTAAAAACTAGTAGAGTATAATACTAATCACAAGAATAGTGGCTAAATTAATTAATATTATTCGAGTACTGAAACCTACGCTGCGGATGAAAAAATTTAATTAAAAATTTCTTTTCGTGAGAAGTTAGTTTATATAAGTAGTACCACATATTATAAATAATACAAAAAAATCAAATAGTACTTAGTCTAAATTCCGAGCACAATCGGTTAAACACGCGCATTTAATTAAATAAATATTTGTATTTCAATTATAATCATAATTTGTAATACATACACAGTTGAATTTTTCTTGTATGTAAATAGATACCGCGTGCGCGATATTAATTTAAAAATTTACTAACATTAACAGATTACGTATTGTTTATTTAAATTAAAACGTATTTACTTTGAAATTTCGTAAATTTATTACTCATCTTTACTTTTGATACAGTTAACTTTGGAAAATGACATATTTTATCAAAACGTTTGTTAACAAATAACCTTATAGATCATTTTTAAATAATCAATAATTACAGATCTATAATGGACACCATCTACAAGTCGTCAATTCAATCGAGAAACAAACACGTGCTTTGTTATGAAATTTAAAAAAAAATTATTGAAACAATACATAAAAGGATACAACAAGGTCTCAAGATGCAGCGTGGACATTAAATTCTGATTATGAAATAACGCAACATAATGATAATTCACGATAAAGATTTACGACATCGGCGTGTTGAAAGCGCGGCGCATAAATTTCGATATGTTATTACGATTCTGTAGGAAGTTTCTGCAAGATGCCGGCAGTAGAAGGTCAACATATTGCACATCTTTAGAGAGTATCACGTTTTCTTAATGAATTGGATGTAGCTGGTGGCTTTTCACGGTTGTCCGAAAGCCATATGATAATAAAAGAAGAAAGAATGAGTTCAGCTGGGTTTCTTGCTGATTTTACTCGGTAGGAACACGATAGAACTTAGATAGTATTAGAGTGGTAGAAGCGTTATTTAAAGCCGAAACTGTTAACGAGTCAATACAGAGTTCGTCGAAACACTTTTACAACAAGTTTACTTGAATAAAAAGGCATTATTAAAAGAAAAATAAAGAGGCACTATTGAAAAACGGTATTTTTATTAATGTACAAGCATTTTGCTAATTTCATAAAAATACTAGCTGCACCCGGCAAACGCTGTTCTGCCTTACTCTTATCATTTAGCGGTATGAAAAATACATGTTGGCCGATTCTCATAGATACCGGATGAGCACAAAAAATTTCATCAAAATCGGTCGAGTCGTTTCGGAGGAGTATGGCAACGAAAACTGTGACACGAGAATTTTATATATTAGATAATTTTACTACTAAAAATAAAATAATATAATTAATACTAAAAATATAATTTAGTACCTACTCGTTTTTGTGTAAAATAGTAAAATCCAAGTTTCATTTAAAAACACGCAAGTAGGAAATACGGATGTTTTAACTTTTAACATCTGCTTGATGGATCGTTTTGCGGAAAAATATAATAAATCTCCCATAAAAGGACATACTTGATGTCCAGATTGACTCACCCACGCCATAATTCTTGGTATTAAGTCGTGTTCACTTGCATTGTTAATACAACTTTTTTATTTAACTTTTAACATAACATAAAAATATGTTAACATAACTTGCAGTCTTAATTTTAATTTTATGATTCCAAATTAATGATTTTTTTATATTATTTGTTTGTTTTGTGGTGTTATATAAATACTTTCTTGGATAATCCGCACTAATATTATAAACGCGAAAGTTTGTAAGATTGTATGGATGTTTGTAGGTGTTCACGCGAAAACCGCTTATCGAGAGGGGTAAGGTCGATTGCAGACCTTACGCCTCTGCGTATCGATTGCCGACTTTAAATTGGAAATATTAAGAAGGGATTGACTAGAGGAATAAAGGAAGGGCTAGGTTTCCCCAAATGTTTATGGGCGGTCGCGGATGGTAAGCGCTACTTACCATCAAGGGACCTACCAGCTCCATTGCCGATTATGACAGACAGACGGGTGGACAAACAGACAGACAGACGGACACCGTAATCTTAGTAATAAGGTCTCGTTTTACCCTGTGCGCACGGATTACGGAACCCTTATCATTGTAGTATTTCATATCAGATAATATTTAAGTTCACGCGAGGTAAAAAACGGCACGTGAGGTGTTGAAAATAACTTGTTCCGCATAATTAAACCCGATGCAATTGGTTAAGCAATCGTTACATTTTACGTTAGATTAGGACGGCTGTTTCTACTTATTACCTCATAAGTATCTATTCCCTTTGCCGCTACGTTCTCGCTTCGCACGCTCGCGTTCCGCTTACAATAACATAATATAATTTGTTATAATGTGAAATAATGCTACATTTCTAATGTCTATTATTATGTATCATAATGACAAATTAAATATTTTTGTTGTTGTACATATAACGAAACCTCCGTCGTTTTAGCAGTGCCGGTTAAAAAACAATAACAAAGGTTGACAGTTGTTTAATCAATACGAAATACGATAGTGCAAAAATAGAAAATATAAGATTATTATAATCTTACATCTGTTCCACTTAACAATGTATAAAGAAAAACTATGTAATCAACTATTTGAATACTGTCAGTTAACAAAAAAAAGTTAAATAACTCAAAAAAAGAACAAAATATCAACTCGGCTGTCAGCCCTAAACTCCTTCGCGCCACTGGCTTGACGTAATAGGTAATAATTAAAAAAAAATCGGCCGCATTTCTAAGGTTACACGTGAGTGGCGCTCACGTGAGACCACTGGCTTGTATGTCGACAGATCTGTGCAATGTTATACGCTGACATATTACGTATTTGGAAGGGACGGTGGCTATTGTAAACTCTATTTTTGGATAAGTTTTTGTCACCTTAAAAAGAATGCATTGTCTATGTGTGACTATGATTAATGGATTCTTTCTTAAGTATATATCGATATTTATCGAATTTTGGGAGATGGGATGTCTATTTATAGTCAAATCTATTCGTAATATCTTCTTAACTTGGCGAGTATACCTAGTTAACATTGGTCTATCTATTTGTAAAATAGTGGATGCGCGGATGACTAGAGCGAAATGGGCACGTATTTACTATCCGATCCCCAACCATCCAATAACGTGTCAAATAAATTGTTCTTTCTTTCTTTCTTTCTTTCAAATGACATTTGAAACATACAAATTTTGCCATGCAAACTAGCGTCCGCCTCGGCTTCGCCCGTGGTACATATATAGCTTTACAGCCTTCCTCAATAAATGGGCTATCTAACACTGAAAGAATTTTTCAAATCGGACCAGTACTTCCTGAGATTAATGTGTTCAAACAAACCAGCCAACAAGCAAACAAACAAACTCTTCAAGCTTTATAATATTAGTATAATAGTAATCTATTTTTAAGACTTACCTATATATCTATAAGAATGCGATTTACCATTGTGTTGCAAGGATAGTTAGTTGCAGAATTTGCCCTAATTTTGTTTGTATACATGCCCACACAAGATGACCTTAGTATCACTAATATCGGAATACATTATCATCTTTTGAAAGTTCACTTGCAACAAACGATAGTATCTTGTTTTATTTCTATTTGCGATGTGTGGATGGATCCAATCGAATCCGTCGCTTTCTACGGTATATTTATAACACAAACAAAAAAAAAAATCCTCTTCGTGTGCAGAGAAAGTATGATCATTATTAAATTCATCAAAAAAACGTCTACGTTGGTGCCACGATTTCAACTGAGATGCTACAAAACGATGCGTCTACGTGACGATTTACGTCCTAACGATATGCTTACGAGACGACAACTCGCGCGCAGGATATAGAAGTTACTAGCTGGGAACAAGCGGCTTTGCACGCGTTAAATTCGGAGAAGTTTAGTAGATGTTATTATACATATAAACCTTCTTGAATCACTATCTATTGAAAAAAATCCCATCAAAATCCGTTGGGTGGTTTTAAAGATTTAAGCATACTCAGGTTCATAGGGACAGAGAATGCGACTTTGTTTTATACTATGTAGTGATGCCTATGTATTAAAGTAAAAATAAGTTACAATGCCGTGTGATTTATTTTAGAATTTTCTTATGATTGATTTTTAATATTCATAGTGTTTAGTCGCTAACCAAATTTTCATTTAGATACCCTACGAGGCCTTTCGAGGGCATACATACTTTATAGTAGGTAGTTATTATATAGTGACTGAGCTTCCTTTAAGGCGCAGTTTATCAGAGCTTTAGCTTGCGCGTAGTACCGAGGCGTCTCGGGTTCGATTCCCAGGACTTACAAAAAAAAAGTCTCAGTCTGGCTGGTCACCTACTTGTCCATAAAGAAAATCAGTGAACCAGATGTATTTTTTGCCCCATACCCCACTAGAGGACACGAGATTTCAATTTTATGCAAAAACACAAAATTATTAAATAGATTTCAGATCATACTTACGGCTGGATACTTTTCCATCTCATGCAGTACAGTGTGGTCACAGTACTCGAATACCAAATGCAGCTTGCGCTTTCGTCGAAACACTTCAATAAGGTTCACCAGGTTCGGGTGTTTCAGATTCTAGACAAACAAACAAACAAAATTTTTGAATCATGAAATAAACCTGCATTAAACTCGGATTTTTTAAACAAAATCATTCAAAACGTGAGGAAAGTGTAATAGAATTCCATACACTCTGGCAACAAGCACCGCTCCAGGCGCCACCAGCTATCATAGAACCATCAAAATCCGGTAACCCGGTAAAAAGTCATGAGATAAGTGTATAACATTAGTAGGATTATTAATGCGAAAGTTCGTAAGGATGTGTGTATATTTGTTACTCTTTCACGCAAAAACTACAGAACCGATTGCAATGAAATTTGGTACGCAGACAGCTGGACAACTGCAATAACACATAGTTATCTATCCCGATATTCCTACGGGATACAGAATTATGAATAAAAATGTTCAAAGTACGTAGCAAATTAATCTTAACCAGTCTATTTATTTATTTGGGTTACAGTAACACACATCTTAAAGTGTATTTTTTTTTATTTAAAGCATTCAAATGTTTTATAAATGAGAATTTTTTAAAGAATAGAAATATATAGAAATCGATTGCTGAGGCAGGAGCACTGGTGATCGAGTGGATAAGCAAGCGTTGCTACGTTTCGGCGAAATGATGCCGGTTCGAATCCCGACTCGTGATCGATTTTTTATTCTATTCTTTTAAACATCTCATCTCAAAACACATCAATAATTGAATAATTTTATTATTACTAGTATTTGTCGAAAAGGCCAATTTTTCGCTCATTACCGTCATCCAAACATAGTCTTGGCTTCCAGTACGTTCTATTAAAGCCTATTAATAAACACATAAATCATGTATGTTAAAACCTAGAACTTTATCATATGCTAATTGTATCATATAAATATGAAATATTGGTAACATAATATTCTGCTTCAATAGGCCGTTTAACTCTGGCGAACGATTAGAATGATAGATAATTTCCGCAAGTCGGAAAAGGAACTTAGAGTTACAACCCTGACCTTTACAACATTAATGGTGAACCAAAAATAAACGACCTCTATGTATGATAATATATTATCTGTAATGAGGATATCTAAGCGTTAAATTCGGAATAGTATAATTGATGTTAGTATACATATAAACCTTCCTCTCGAATCACTATAATTTAAGAAAACCGCATCAAAATAAATACATAAAAAATAGAATAGAATAATAGTATATATATATATATGTATAAAATATTAATTCATACATATACATATCTATATAATACTCTAATGTATCCAATTTTTTTTTTATGTTATAAGCGGACAACTGAATTGATGGCTCGCCTGACGGTAAGCAAACACCACCACTGATGACCAAATACACTGCCCACTTTTAAGGTAAGGATGGGGAAAGAAGGATTGGACTGTTAAGGTTGAGGACTTTTTCTCAACCCTTCTTCCTTTCCTTTGAAAGGAAGGGTCTCCCACCTTCAGCATCCGAATCTCTCGGAGCGCAATCTTCCGGATGAGCGGGTCGTCTTCGTTCTCCACAAACTTCTTGATGGCGACGATCTCCCCGGTGTCCCGGTTCCTGCACTTATAGACCAGGCCGTAGGAGCCCTCGCCCAGCTTGGCGAGTTTCTCGTATCGCTCCATGGCGCGGCTGGAAGCGCGCGATCTAGAAGTATGTTTATGAGAAGGAATCCATCAAGTAGCTGTGAGATGTTGTATTTAAACGAACTATCAGTTCGCACCGGATGATTTAATATGGGATAAATATAAATAATAGGTAATGTCAGTTAGGAATTACGAATCTAGAAATGATAAAGTATTATAAAGGTCGGATAAGTAGCTTTTAAGTTCAATGATTTATAAATTGAATTAAATCGTTTCCTTTCGTCATGCACGTAAAGACAATGAAATTAAATCACAATACCTATATCTAATACTTTGAAAGTAAAGATCCTTTACGATTCACATAGTCGTAGTAAGATAACTCAGACTTCATATTAGCTTTGATAAATTTGTATTACATCAGTGAAATGAACAGTTTACGGAAAAGAAACTAGGTTTAATTTAAAAGTACTAATAGTAATTTAAAAGTAATAAATCAAACGTAATGAATACCTCGCGGAGACAACATAAGGGGAGATAATACTAATATTGATTTCCCCTTTCATGATTTGTTCGTATCACTGTAATTTGGCCATAAATGAGATCGCTCACGATATGTCAACTTGAGTTGTTTAGGGGCATAATTTCCCGTTTAACGTACTAATGTCGTTTCTTCTCCGAAATCACTTCGCATAACCAAATAAAAAGCTGTTATATCATTACGATGGTAAGTTTTGTCGACAATGCTGACAGAACTATGACATTTTAATATTCTTCTCAATGTGACATCTATTACAAGCTTTTTTTAGTTTTTATCCCTACTGATAGTAATTCGGATATCTGTGGGCCTGGATATCGCTACACGACTGAACCACTGAATCGAATTTGAATGAAATGTTGTTCCAAAATAGCTTAGGGCCTGAGAAAGGACATAAATAAGTCTTATCCCGAAAATCATACTGGGACGGGAACAAACAAACGTACAAACAAGCTTATTATATTATCGATTAATATTATTGATATTGTGTAAACATCTTGCAAACATTAAAAAAACAACAATAAATCAAACAAAGGGCTCAATAAAAACCATAAACGGTAATAAATCATATATGGTCTACGTGACTAGCAAAAAGCCTTGCCTTACCTAGCCTTCGTCATTGAATACTAATTAATATATCTAATATACAAAATTCTCGTGTCACAGTTTTCGTTGCCATATCCTCCAAAACGGCTTGACCGATTCTTATGAAATTTTGTGTGCATATCGGGTATGTTTGAGAATCGGCTAACATCTATTTTTCATACCTCTAAATGATCAGAGTAAGGCAGAACAGCGTTTGCCGGGTGCAGCTAGTATTATGTAAATAGATAAGAAATACGTACCATGAAACTACTAAAACTATAAACTTGAAAGTTTTTAAGTATGGATGAATGGATGGATGTTTGTTACTCTTTCATGCGAAAACAGCTTACCGTATCTGTATGAAATTTGGTACAGAGATAGATTACAGTCTGGATTAGCAAATTGGCATCTTATGCGGTTACCACGTAAGTGACGCCGCGGGTACAGCGCATATAATATAGTGGCTTACAGTAAATCTGGTAAAATACATTAAATTTTCATAAATTTACGAGTAGCCTTGAAGAGTCAAAGCTTTTCACATCGTCACAAAAAAATAATAAAATACCAGTAACAATAAAAAATAAATACATCCTAATCCATCCAATAAATGCATCAAATCCTACTAATATTATAAATGCGAAAGTTTGTAAGGATATGTGTGTGTGTGTTTGTTATTCTTTCACGCAAAAACTACTGAACCAATTGCAATGAAATTTGGTAAGTAGACAGCTGGACAACTGGAATAACGTATAGGCAACTTTTCATCCCGATATTCCTACGGGATACGGATTTACGCGGGTGAAACCGCAGGGCGCAGCTAGTATATAATAAATTACGTAACTCTTGATCAACAATGGTGTGATTCCAATATTAAGATTACATAAATGATTATTTACGTGACACGATAAGGGTAAAATGGTCAAATGTCACGTAAACAAGTTAATTGATTTTTGCAATAGATAAAGCCATGTACAAAAAGTTAGTTTATAATTACATATAACCTACCAACACTATGTATGTACATACATAACGATGCATGTATAGAAAAGTCATGATTTAGCCTTTTCTAGATTCGTCTAATTATTAACCTTTTCAAATGTATATTATTGGTATATAGTACCAGTATTTAAAACTTATTATAACTATAATCTCTTATACTAGATAAATGATCTGTTTCAATGAGTTAACCATTAAACACTTCAACTTCACTACGATTTAACGTATTTTAATTTAAATAAATCATTAAAATAAATATTGCTAGATGCAATTAACACGACATTCATTCAGTAAGGGAGCCCAAGAGGGGATTATGGGATTTACTCGAGCGCGTCAGATTATTATAAGGGAACGTACCTTACCTATTATTAAGTACCTCCAGAAAGTATGAGCAGGACATTGGTGGGTACGCTCACAGGAGCCGCGGGGAATTAAAAAATATAGATCATTCTTTAAGATTACGCTCAAATTGTTAGATTAAAGAAATGTGGATTTTTTTATGTTGTAAATAACCCGTAATATTTTTATCTGACGCGATCGAGTCATATATTTTTATATTTTACCTTTTATTCGAAGCCAACACTAAAGGACTTTTTCTCTTGCTATCGTATAATCTGCGAATTTCAATAGGTTTCTGAAACGCTCGAATTTAGCATCTTGGGCTCCCCTACTATTTTAAATTGTGGGGACGACAATACTACTATTATTAAAGAAAACTATGCCAATTATATGCTAACTATGCCAGTATCGTATTTGCAAATGATGAAAAAAAAAACGGTTGTAAAAAAAGGATTACGAGATTGTAACCAAAATAATATGATTTTGTGAAGTGATAAGTTGACAATATTTTTTATTGATGTTGAGGTTTAATTGTCCTTTGTTGGTAGAGAATACGTAACTACTATTTTATGGGTATTTTGTATAAAATAAGGTTAAAAATGATGTTTTCTGGCTCAACTATTCGATAAATTTTATCAATTTTTGATATGTAGACTGGGAACGTTATATACGTAGTTTTATTTGTTGTATTGTCATCTAAAATAACAATTAGTAAAAAAAAAACATATGTCATTGGCCTGTATGTGGCTAAAGTGCTATACTTGCATACATTACTCTATTCATAAAAATATTCAAATCGAAGCACTCTGTGACACGAGAAATCTTTATAGACAAACAAAAAAAATATAGCTATTACATCTACATTAAAACTATGCAGAAAAAAAGAAATTCACATAATTGTCGTTATTAGAATCGACCTCAAAATAACCTTAATTTAGGGTCGTATGTTCTTTTTATTTTAAGTTATATTTACTCTTAAACACTGCTCAATTAATCACAATGACATTTCAATTCAATTGCCATTTTTCAAATAAAAAACAAAATGTTATTCATATAATCTTGGAAGACTTCTGAAATTAACATAAATTGTATGAATATCTTAAATTTAAATTAATATGACTTTATTAATTCGATTAAGGTGACTCGATTGACCGATAGGAACTCTCACTATAATACAAAGTTCAAACATCTTTTCTAGAACTTTCTGAATACTTCGATTATGGTAGTATTTAAATGGTATGTAATCACTAGGGAAATGTATTGACGACACGCAGAAAAAAACCTTGTAATATTTTTATCTACATAGTTTTCAATTTTATAACACTAGACTTGAGCAGACGGGCTCGCTCGCGCGTTGCGTGTTGTTTATTCCCGCAACAGCTGATGCCCACATAAATCAGAAATTTTCAAAATCCATTCAGCCGGTCACGCATGAAAACGTTACAGACAGAATGTGTGAGTTTTAAACTTAGATCATAATTGTCAATAAATGAAGTAAGGAACATTATACACAATATTTGTCTAATATTATTCAATAGTCTTTGATTCGTGTCTGTACGGCGCGAAATAAAGACAATACAAATACCCGTGGCTATAATGACTTAGTAAGAATAATTTTGCAATTATAACCATTCCATTTTTAGTAATAGATAGATTAGAATTTAACATATTTCGACATACTTAATACAATATTTAATGTGATAAGATATCAAATAACTACAACACTATTGTATAAAAAAATTACCAATTTCTTCCTTACATTTTAACTTATTATCACGGATACCATAATACGTATTATTAATTTGGTCACTTGCGTAATCAGACTTTAGTTTTTGGACATATATAACAATGTATTTAAAAATAACCTTGATAATACAAAACATCACTCCCGCAAGTAATTGTGATTGTCCTCTAACAAGCAGTGGACTATGCTCTAAGGACTTAATAAAAAAAACAAAAGAGATTTGAATCCCTAATCACTCTCCCTAAATACGCGCTTCTAGAGAAATCGAACCTATTGAACCTAAATGGTTGGAAACTGACGATAATTTCATGGAATACATACCTAGTAATGAAAATCATCACTACCCAACTTTTAATGTTTATTTCAAAAACCGTAAACTGGTTTTTATTTTGGTTTGTTTTTTTTTATATATAAAATATCAAAGCTTGATTATTATCAATTGAATACAATAGTAGCATGCAATATTAAAAGGTCATGGTCACTCACCTTCTCGGCAATAGCGGCAGGTTGTTACCGAATAACCACAGCCGTTTATCACCAAACCATTTCTCCATACAGGAAGCCACGTTGTTCCACAGTTTGTCAACTTTCAAATCCAGCAACTCAATACTATTCATTCGCGTTTTCTAACGATAATCAACATAACATTCCCCGCCAAAATGTACAAGTCAAAATTTTGACAGTTTTATTTTTTTATAGAAATTTTTAAGACACAGGCTGCCGTCGTGAAAGCTGCAAAGCCTTTACGTGGTGAGTAGAAATATATCGATCGCAGGGTTTGTTTACAGTTTCTGTTGGCCTGTGTACATGACAACCGCAGTGGTAGGGCTAAGTATTGGTTAAATTGAACGTTTATTGCAGAAAATATATTTAATTAACTATTTAGCTTCATTGTATGTACAACGTTGTAAAGAAACATAATTTTAGGTTTGGCTTAAATTATATTATATATAGTCAGTTGGTATAATAAAACTGGTGAATACTCGTAACATCGCTCACAAAATTAGGACGATCATACAATATTCAAATTGGTACAGTTGTTAAAATTATTGAGGTACTATACAGGAAAAAGGTCAAATATTTTCTTGTTGGATTAAACTGTTAGACTGTGATTACCTTACATTGTTTACGCAATTTCAGTACGGCTGCGAGGCGTACAAGATTAGGCAATACTGAAGCATAAATTTTCAATATCATGCAGAATAAAATAATAATAGAATTTACTTTATTTTTACTTTATATTTATAAACTTATGTTTTCATTGTTATTATCATTTTATAAAATACTTTTGGCTCACCCTGATACTGATTGTAGCTACATATAATGAATAATTTATAACCCATATTTTCAATTGCTTACCCGCGCTCGGTTTCGTCCACGTAGCAAAGGAAATTCCCATAGGAATGAGATGATTGAATGATAATGATTCTTCATCATTATCATCATCGTCAGCCCATATATAACACCGCTGCGGGGACTCGGGCATCCTATAAGGGTTCAGGTCTTAATCCACCACGCTGGCCAGGTGCGTGTTGGCGAATATCACATGTCGTCGAACTTTTGATTCTTCGACATGCCGCTTTCCTCACAATGCTTTTCTTCACTGTTTCGAGCAATGGTGCATATGTAGATAAATTGAAAAATCATTTTTTTTTTTCTTACATATTCGACCGGGCTTGAATCCCTGACATTTCGCTTTAAGTTCAAACCATAACCACTGAGCCACTGCTCATGAGCTGTTGCATCTCCAGGTAAAAAAAAAATCATATTTTAAAATGAATAAATACAAAGAAACAACAAGCACACTTCCGTACATAAAAATTTTGGAAAAATTTGATGATTGTTACTATAAACGTTGTACTACGATATTGCTGTTCCGTTAGGCTGTTTCCCGCGGCTTTGCTCGTGCTCGTTCATCGTTGCAAGACAAAACAGTATGTCACATTTTAAGTATAGCGCCATCTATTGGAGTGATTTATATACGCATCATAATGGATCTTTTAATGGGAATGTGGTGTCCTACGTAGTTTTACTGTGGAAAATATAGCCTATATCCCACTATAGCCTCGACTATATCCAGACCCAAAAAACATACTAACAAATTAAAGCTCAATTGCGACGTGTTAGAAATTATGCCATTATAACATTGGTTCAGTTCCTTATATTTGTGACCGTTAATTTATTATATACAGTTACATTAGTTTATACTTTGTATATACTAGTATAGTATTATGTTACGTGTGTTAATAATAACGAGTGCTTTAAATTTTTCACAGCATATCAAATTTGAAACAGAAATATATTATAGCCTGGATTAGCACATAGGCTTTTTGCTCGGGTTTCAGGCGAGTAACGCCGCAAAGCAGTTTACAGCTAGTAATATAAAAAAAGAAAAAAAAAAAAGATATTTGGTACTTTGGTTACTCGTTGAATTGATATCCTATAGGTACCAAGGTAATACTTATATTTTGATGTCTAGGTATCACTAATGTCCTATATTATGTTGTGAATGTTTTCATATAAAATGTTGTATGTTATATTGCTATAAATAGTCGTAGAATCGGTGTTTGATACTTAAAATAAAAGAGCGATGTCTTATCTAAAGTCAATACTACAGAAATATCCAACGGGGAATAGTTACATCCCTATCTCAACCGCCTTAAATTTATATTTCCATCTCCTTCCAATCCGGTACATTCTGAGTACAGACTTATTTGAGTTCAAATTTTAAGGCGACTATCATAGCTGTCAAATGGAAAACATTGCTGTTAATAAGATACTTTCCACTATAAAGGGGTAAAATGAATAAACATTATAACGTTTAATAATTTTTAGTTTATAGTGTAGAGTGACTCATAGCGTCATATTAATTATATTCATTATCAGTTTAGTATATAATGTGTATCATCCAATTAAAATGTGAAAAAGATCATAAAACAGGTCAATACCAAAAATTTTGACTTACTACCTATTGATAACTTAATGGTAATAGTGGCTTAATTGTATTACCCCACAGACTATGAATAATTCTTTTGTTAATTTTTATTATTATTTTTTTTTTATATTCTAGGTATATAATTTAGGTGAACATTTTTGTTTGCAGTCTTTTAAACTTGGTTTCATGCGAATTTGAGTAAGCGAACTGGCAACACTGTACACTGCAATCGCATTCGCTAATCACAATCAGCCGTTCTCACTCGATCTTTCGTTGTACCGTTTCATTCTATTTTCATTCTGTCAAACGTAGCAGTGAGGTGCGGTAGCCGGTACGTGAGCGCGACGTTGTTTTCTATTTCGATCAATGATAATGTTTTTGTTGATTACACACAATCAAAACACCGTTAGCTCGATCCGTTATCGGCAAGGTTAAACGATATTATATTGATGCAATTGCGTAAAATAGTTGGCTAACAGTGGATATAGCGTATTATTGACGAAATAAACAGTATATTCATTGAAAACATTTTGGCAATGTCGACGGTACGGTATTGTAGTGTTGTGTGCGAGCGATGAACTGATGTGCCGTGGTCGTACTTTCTCGTACTTTTCTGTGTTTTGTTTGTGATAAGAAAGGCAAGATGGGATCCACAGGCTTGACTTTAGCCGACTTGCCCAACATATTTATTATGATAGGCGCTTTGATAGCGCTGTTTGTGATGCTAGTCATACTTCTCAGGTTAGTGTAATATGTTTTTATTATAATTAGTTTAATCATAACATCAAGGAAACAATACCCCACGCACATGCAGACATTCTTATTGGATTCCCATTTGTACGAAATTGAATCATATCATCCCCCATATACAGATCTATACAACAATATTTAAATATTCTTATAGATATTCTGAATTGCCTAATATTATGATATTAGAGCTGCAAACATGTTTTGTGGAATGTTTGATAACTTAATCAACATATGTATATTTGATGTGGTTGACCAAATAGACTTTTGAAGTAAACTTGCCTGCATTAATTGAGATGTTTTACCAAGTTTTTTTTATATTCTGTAACTGTAAGCCATAATTATTACACATAGAAAAAATAAATATAGATTTCTTTTCTTTTATGTGACACTTAACCAACAAATAGACAATTTTAACAGCTGTTTTTGTGTTTCCCAAGATTATACAGTAGTCAGCAATATCCTTCCTTAATTAATAATAACTACCTATTTATATAATTTGCAAACAAATTACAATGTTTTATCTATTTTAATGATAAAATTAAATTATTTGTTCTAGTTCCTTATCATTATTTATATTTATATTTTTGGCACTAGCTATTGTGGATCTTGCATTAAAATATTCTGTAGTAATAGTGTTTATTTTGTGCCAATTGAAGGTTAAGAAATTTGCATTAGGTTTCAACTTTTAATTTAAACAGTTGTATATGTACACACTTTTAAAACTCATGTTAAATTTACTTAATAACATTATTACATACTTTTGCATCATATAAATATATGTAAATATTGCATTGTTTCACTAAAAATTAATTGTGTTCAAAGAGTTAATGCTTTTATTTTATCTTTGATAGAAATGATATACAAGGGTATGCTATAATATTAAAGCAATAAGTAATGATGATCATTCTCAATATATAAAATAACTTTAATTACTTTTAGAATCTAATTTTGACTATTTGAACTGAATATGTGGGTTAATGGTTTATTAATATTGAATTGTAATAAGACATATAACTAGTGGTCTTCCCCTAATGTTGGCCCGTCCATGGTACATATAATACAGCACTCATTGATACATAATATCTAATGGTGAAAGAATCAGTCAGAAGTCAGTCCACTTGTTTCTTAGATAAGTGCATTCAACTTTGATTGTATTTAATTTAATTTGCTAAATATATATCTTTTTAAACAATTGGCATGATTCTTTTAGTGTTTGATAGGAATAAGTTGTGATTTGTTTCCATTTTATTTTAAAACTGGTATTGGTACCTCTCTCTCTAGCGACGTTGGAGAACTTTCTTGTGGAAAAGATTTATTTTCCAATGTCAAACATAAATTACAGTCACATAGAGGATTCCAAGTCTGGTTCCATCCACATAAAGATCATTGACATTCTTATTCTCAGTTGAATTACGTTTGTTTCTTTTTTACAATGAGTTGTTAATGATATCTTATTATGACCAGGCTGATTTCCATTACATGTACACATATTGATACATACAGTTATGGAGTTTTAGCTCAAAATTATATTATTTAATTAAAATAATTACTTTAATAAAGTAAGAGTAAATGGAAATTAATATTAATTTATCGCATAGCCCCTTTATACAATCCCTTTGCCTGTGTTTTACTCAGTACTAAAGCGGAGTTTAATCCATCACTGGCCATTTTATCAAGATCTGTACATCTCTTCGAATTGTTTGAAAAAGCGCCATCCATAAAAGCTTTGCATTCATAGTACTTCTTTATCAATAGACACATAATATGTTAAATTACTTTTATTTTAGTTTAAAGAAGTAATATTTGATTAAAATAATTGAATAAGCATACAATATGAAAAAACACATAAAATAAACACAAATTAATATTTTTTATATATTCAAAATTTATAAATTATTACCTTAATGCAAAAAAATTAATATATAACTAAAATGTTCATGTTATGAACCTCAATACCAAACTCCTGTGAATTGGCTCAACCAATATTTATGGAATTTTGTGTGCATATTAGATTGGTCTCAGAATGGGCAATACAATAAGCATAAGGCAGAACAACATTTACAGGGTCAGCCAGAACTTTTCTTTATTAAGAAAGGAAAGATCAAATCGTTTCTTTTTACGATATTCATTTAGAATACAAATTGTGACTAAATTCTCACTTCTCAGTGTTGTGTAAATTAAGATATTCTGTTATTCACCTACTGTCACTTGCATGATATGCATGTCTAATTATGAAGAGACAGGTCAATGCCTTGTGTTTCTGTGGCTTTAAGATGTCTTTTGTTTTAACCAACTTTCCAAAAATGGAAGGTTACTTTGTTGTTCGTATTAGTTTGACAGGCTTTGTAATAACATCCTCTTTTCAACCAACTTCTAAAAAGCTAATCATTTTTTTTGTGGATTTGTTACTTCATAACTTTTTACTGGGTAAACCGATTTCTATGAATCTATTTTTATTTTAAAGCCTCCCATGTAGTCTCATTTAAATTACAATTCTGACAACTTGAAGACAGTTTATTATTATTAATTTTTAATAATTATGTTTACTTATTAAGTTTTATTCAACCTGCAGTTTTGTTCCGTATAATTATTAAAGTGCAACAAACTTACTTACTGATCTCTTTCATGATCAAATTAAAAACCTAAAATATGTTTTTTTTTAACTTTTAACTCACCTGTATGATCTATGTTTGTATCTAACCAATTTTATAGAGCTGGAGAGGCTTTCCGTCTTAAATTAAGCTTATTTCTCACGAGTAAGGCCGTTTAGTTTTTTTTTTTAATTACTATTTTAAACAATATTTATTTATTTATTTTATTTAATAATATTTTTAACGCTATAAGGTTTTTTTTTTCGAAAAAAAATTGCGTAATAAAATTCCATCGAACATTGCTCTACAGATAATACAAGATTTATGTTTTATAATACCCGGCCCGCAGCTAGTCCAAATATTCCACAATCTCAGTTGCGAAACAACATCAACCAGTGTTTTGCCGTTTGCGGCATCCTTGACACCCTATTGCGCACCTTCACTCGGTGAACTTGAAGGCGCTAGGTTCTGACTTCTCTGTTTATACGAATAAAAATAATTCCACCTCACTAAATTCGGCCATTCGGCCATGACGGAGTGTTTTTCTGGACTCTACGTGCGCGAGATATTAAACTTAATTTATTGCTTATTACTCCGCGATAGAGGTCGTCTTCTCATCGTATGAGATTTAAAAAGGGGGGTGGGATAGGGTAGGGGAGATTTAACTTGTAGGTGATAAATATGATGCTAACATAAGCGCTTTCTCAGCGCTCTTCGAAAACCATTGATTTTTAGAGAAAAATGGAGGAGGTATTTTTTGTAGATAATATTTCGACAAACAATTATACTATGTATCTTCATCATGGCCGGCATGATATCAATGTCCATTTTTTCATATCTTCATTACAACGCTATAATAAAGGTGTAATAAAAACATTTCAGCTCACTCGGAATTTTACCATAGATAGTAGTTTTTTTTTTATGTTATAGCGAGCAACCGTGCTGGTGGTTCGCTTGATGGTAAGCGCTACCACCGCCCATAAACATTTGCAGAGGCGTATGGTAGTTTGCAAACATGTCGCATCTACAAATGGAATGTCGACTTGAAATGAAAAGGGATAAAGAAAGGAGTGGCGAGAGGAATAAAGGACCTTGATTATAGGGTCATTTATTTATAAAAAGAAATGTCTGTGACTCGCGATTTCCTCTTCTTAAGATTCTTTTGCTGTTGTGCTTTCGTTTAGTCATACAATCAAACTATTTTTTACTTATTTTTAACTGACGTTCCCAAAAAACGAACGACGTCTCGATTTGGTTGTTTTTCATTTATATGTCGTATCGTAAGGTTTTCATTTTGTCCGAGTTAAGAATTGAATGTTGTTTACTTGGTGGACATACAACCATACAAATAGCATTTCTATGGTATATACTTAGGTGCACACTGCACAGTAAAGCGCGAACGTCTTTCGCAAAGTAGGTGAGTGGCGTGAGGCGTCACACTCCACAAATCGCTGCAAGCACAAACACTGGAGGGTGCTTCGTCGTGTCGTGATACTAAAGAGCACGGGGAGGTCATCTCGTGTTACGTCTGACGTATGTTTGGACTTGTGCGAAATGTACTCCGAATGGGGATGCGCATACCTGTCCGAGTCTTGTTTTGTTCTCAAAATAATAAAGGGCTTGATTTTATGCGCGTGTCTGTCCGAGCTTTGTGGTTTCAAAGTAATAAAGCACTTGATTTTAGGATATTCATTTTAGTGCTTATGGTGCGAGTTATTTGATTAAAAGATCTAATTAGCTGCGCCCCGCGATTTCACGCACGTAGGTCTCTATCCTATAGGAATATAGGAATAAAAAATTTCCTATATGTTATTCCAGCCATCGACGTACGAAATTTCATTGCAATCAGCCCACTTTTTTTTTTAATTTTTTTTTTTACCACGCTTTGTTTAGGCTATATGAAAGCTCATTCGAAACTCAATGCAACTGGCCTCTGCATCCGCTAAAATATCGAAGTTAGGGTTGTCAATTGCACGATATACAGTCATAAAATACATTAATGAACCAATAAGTGGTCTTAATATTTTCACATTCTCCCAAAGAATGAAAAACAATGTATAGTATATTGAAACGCAAAATTATTACAAATATAACTATAAATATCACATAGTAATATTACAATCATAACTATAAATATCACAGAGTCCATGCAAGACTCGTAACATAAATGAGAACACAATGTTTTTCCAACAGACAACCCTTACACTCTCTTGTAATAGGGTCACTAACCATTAAACTAATCGAATCGTTTCATTTATATGTATGCTTATTATCCACATACGTTCTGCTTTTAAATCGATATTCATACGCAGACATCTAAATATATACGCAACACTTTATAAGCAGGTGTACATGTTATAGTAAAATCTGCAGTATACATAGAGGACATAATTTTAAAGTGATTTTCATCTCGGTTGAATACATACTAATTCGTCATTAATAAGTATTTTCAAGAGTATCATCAATATTGACAGAACAATGATCTAACTGAAGACATAATTTCAACATTCCGAATACCTGATGTTTCATGAAATTTCCTCTTTTGATAGTTTACTATATTGCGCTAATAAAATTTAAAACAGCCGCGTAAAATGTTTGGCAGCCCTAATCTTAACTCTTGTATTTTGTTTATGCTTCGTTTATAAAGGTCACGTGTTACAGTTTGGGACATGGAAAGTTTTACATAAATTTATGCATTGTTAATCTATCATTATGAATACATTGTCGATTCTCTCTGAGAACTACGGCATTCGCCGGTTATCACAGCAAACTGTGAGATGACATTTAGCCAGGATTAGGGAAGCTTTCAATATAAATAATTAATGTATGTTCAGTAAATCATTCATCGTGATAAGGAATGTGTCAGAAAAAATGTTTACTGTGACTATTGATTTTCACGTCGATTCCACTGTTTAACGGACTTCAAACAAAAGGGGAGGTTCCCAATTAGTCGTCTTCAAATGTCTTTTTTTTTTGTTCGAATTTTTCCAAAATTTGCAAAATTACTATCTATTCGAAAACATTGAAACGTCTAGAAATTAAAGACTTTTTAACGGGTTTTAAACGCAATTTATTCATTAGTTATATTATTTCGGGTAAATAGTTACATTATTTCGAGTTAAAAAGTCTTTAATTTCTAAATGTGTAATACTCGCGTAAAATCAAACACAAGAAAATACTATATTGAAACGTCTAATTAATAATTACCTGAATAAAAATTTATATACATATATTACAATATCCCGAGTTTTTAACACGAATTTACTGATCGTTCTGAAGAAGACAATGAAGGAAAACGATAACGACTAACGAATAGCATTTGTCTCTCTTCGCAACATCTGAAGTCTTGCTCAAGTGGGTACTGAATAATAAATATGAGTTTATGCACGTCCCGCTGCGCTGTCTAATCACCTGAATAAGATGTAGTGATACTGTTCTTTATAAACAGAAGAGAGGGTATTTGAATAATTTGAACACTAAAATTTCAACAAAGAACTAGACCAAAATGTACATCACGAGGCACCAGCTTTTTTAACAAAAAATAATCATAAAAATCCGTTCACTCAGTAAGATAATGAGGTAAAAGCACCAACAATAATACAGTCAATTTGATAACCTTGCCCTCTTTAAAGTCGGTTAAAAATTACTACAAACCATTTCTCCGTTGCAACACAAACAAAAGACAAACCCACATACACACTTTCAAAACTTAGTATGGCTTCGTCTATTTATCGTCTGTTACAATGTTTATGTAATCAAAATTTAGTTGTCGGAATTTAAAATATATAGTATTGCAAGAAAGGAAGGCTTATCAGTTACCCATAATGCGGCACTGTGATAATGAATTCACAATGAAGCGAATAAAAGTGTAGCCTATTATATTATTCAGTTCATGGTGCGTTAAAACCTTAAATTTTAATTTTAAGCTTCATGTGTTTTTGTTTTGTCGACAAGATAAAATAAAACTAAAGATAGGTACGAGGTCATTTTTCTCACCCGTCACAGTCCATTACTTATTTCCAATCGTCAATTACCTCACCTTTTCTTCTTTCTTAATCCCTTCCCCATTTGAAGTCGGCAATCCATTTATAGAGGCATAAGGTCTCGAATCAACAAATCAAATCGACCTTACGTCTCTCCAAATGTTCATGGGCGGTGGTAGCGCTTACCATCAGGCGACCCACCAGCTCCAATGCCGACTGTGACATCGCGCATCCGCAGAGGCACTCACTAACTCTGCGAATGTTCATTGGCGGTGGTAGCGCTTACTATCAGGCGAACCACCAGTCACCAGTTGCCCGCTATGACATAAAAAAGAGAGGTATATAGAAAATAAACGGGTAGGATCGGTGCATTTATGTACGTTGTGATGACTCAATACGAAACTGCTCCGTATCGCTGATCATTCCGCCAGTTATAAATAGGCTGCTGTTTAATTAGAAAGATATATCCTGGAGATATAGGATACGATAGAATACTTAATTTAATACCAAAAAATGAAGTTATACAGAAGACAGATTTAATTTTTCGTTTGTGTTGTAAGTTATAACTCAATTGGTTAACCAATTTTGAAAATTCTTTCACCAGGTGATAGCTAGATTATTTCTGCGTGTCATCGGTCCTTTTTTGTTGAGGCAAACTGGGCAGACCCGAGGCGAGCTACTAGTATCAAAGTTTGAATGTAACCTCTTTTGTTTCAGAAACATGGAGGTCATAGGGATAGTAGGGGAGGGGAGGGAGGAGACCTGGCCGCGAGCAATGCAGCCGCCGAGGTTGCTCATGCAGAGGGTACACATACCGTTCACCTTCAAGCTGTTGGAGAATGAACCTATAGGTTATGGTGGTAAGGTCGACAATCCTATATAATATCATACCCTGGTGCATATGCTATTCAAGTTAAATGTGATAGAAAGTGAACCTAAAGGAGCTAGCTGTAGGGTAGAGAATCATTTGAACATTGAAATGTTATGGTATCCATACAGTATAATTATAAGTGGAAAATGATACTACTGTTCTTGCAGATAAAGATCAAAATCATTTAAAGTATTTTGTTGACGGCCAAGAGGAATGTTTTCAGAAAATTAACTTTCAGCTCATAACAATAAGGTTCAAAATTTACAGTTTGATAGCTTCATTGATATCTTCAATAATTTAGCCGTTATGTCAGTACATTTCAGGTAATGATCAACATTAAGTTGCTTTTAAATTCCCTAACCGCCTAAAATACTAATAACGCTTAAAGAATGAACAATTTAAGCGAATTGAGTAGCGTTTTGGGAATTCATCGGTAATGCTTTTAACGATGGACCCGTTAGCAGTTGCGCTTTATTCCTGAGGTCATTCCCTTTTCTGGTTCTAATCTGGGTTTTAAAATTCATCATCGAGATACACGGACAGATGGCATTTTTTAATGTTATTGGAAGGTAAACGAACGGACGCTTTGCCTGATGGAAAACCAATGCCCATATACTTTCGACGTTCGTAACATAGTGTTGCAGGTGCTGCCTACCAGAATTGTCATTTCTGGTAGGTTTAGGATATAATGGGGGTCGAAGAAAGAGGGAGAATCGGACAAGTAAATACACTGGCAATCCTGGCATGGTTACGAGATTTTTTCCATATTTATACACATTTGTCTTAAAATTAATTATCATATCTCATCTTATATTAATATGTATCAATTACGTGTTACATTGTTTGTCCGCGATGGACTCCTAAACTACTCAACCGATTTTAATCAAATTTGCACACTATGTGCAGTTTGATACAACTTAAATTATAGGATAGTTTGTATTGTTGCAACTACCATGACAATGACAAAGAAACATACTGTCGCATTTATAATAGCCGTTAAAGGATTTATTTGGCAAACAAATACTGAATACAATACCATTTATAATACTCAGTATGTAGATATATATTTTTATAAATACATGAAAAAAATGATTAATTAACATTAAGCCACGTTATTGCCCTTTGTTTAACATATTTAAGTGACATACATTTAATATGATTTATGACAAACATCAGTAATAATATTTTATTTAATTACACATAATATATCATAAATCAGATACCACTATAGTATTTGCACTCCTTAAATACTTAGTTTAATTATTCTTTTTTTACACATAGGTTTTGTCTGTTCGGTTGCTCTTGTATAAAATGTTCAGGATTGTAGAGAATATTTCTTTTTCTTTATTTTTTTATTTTGCCAAATGTAAAGTACCTGATAGAAGAGTAGCCATCGTGTTGCTCTGAAGTAGAAGTTGCCTCCATGTTAATTTTTATTATAAACTACTAGCTACGCTCCGCGGTTCCACCCGCGTAAGTCCGTATCCCGTGGGAATATCGGGATAAAAAGTTGCCTATATATTATTCCAGTTGTCCAGCTGTCTACGTACCAAATTTCATTGCAATCGGTTCAGTAGTTTTTGCCTGAAAGAGTTACACACACACATCCTTACAAACTTTCGCATTTATAATATTAGTAGGATATTATACTGTAGTGAATTGTAAAAAAAACAGTCAATGTCAATTCTACTGAACTTTTATTTGAGTTTTATAACCTCAAAACTTTCACCGGCTGAACCGACGTTGATGATTACTTTTTTATTTGAAAGCTTTTGGCTTCCGTGGGATCATTAAAATTAAATCTACTTCTGACAATTTAAGGGCGGTTTAATTTTTCGTTAATAATAGTTATTTCTTGTTTCTAAATTGTATGTAGATGTTCATCTATTGTGGTATAACTTCATTTGTTCCTTCTTTCTTCACTCGGTATAGAAAATATTCAGCCGCTTAATGTCACAAATAGGTACATTACGAATTTACCTTGCAACACGTGTGAGATATCACACACGGGCTGGGTTGTGCAACACGAGCGCGCTCAGCGAACGGCTCGCTCGAGACTTGGCGTGGGAATGTCGTCTTCTAATACTCTATTGTTTCGTAATGACTCGCCAAGGGCGGATAATCTTGAACCTGGGCGGTTTGGAGTATTTTTTTAATGTTGGCAATGGAAATGCAGTCAGTTTTGGTGTTGTTTTTTTGTCATATTCGGCAATGGAGCTGGTGGGTGAAGGTCTGTGACTGGTGGTGGTCGGCAAAGGACTGGGAAGGGCAGGGAAAAGGATATCGGCCTCCGGCTCCCCCACCCACCGAACGAAACACAACAGTATGCTATTTTATGCCGATCTTCTGTGGGGACGTGGTACTTTCCCCGTGCGAGCTGGCCCAATTCGTGCCGAAGCGTGCTCGACTACCACATACGGAATTTTCTATGTATTGCAGTGAATTATACGTTAGGGATCAATAGTTGGGCAGATTGGAAGTAATATCAAACAATTGTGTTGTAATTAGAAGAATTACTGGATGTCCATGTAGATCTTATTTATATGTGTATATGTCTAATGTACCGAAATATAAATATATATATTACGAAAAATTATAAAAATAGTCTTCGAAAATCTTGAAAAGATTAGGACAATAAATAGAGCATTTCACAAAAAAACCGTGAAATTATTATTGGTATAGTACATCTCCAATTCCTAAGAAAGCTTGTTCTGTGACTGTTTAGTTTTTACCCAAACCAATAAAATAAACATATATTATAATTATGTACTAGGGACTATACAGAACTAACACTCTTGTCAAAGTCGACTATTTTATTAAAACTGCATACCATTATAATTCAATTGACCCTCAAAATCCATATAACATTGTATAAAAATTCGTATGGAATTCCCATTGAGCTATCATCTCACCAACAGGTGTGAACTGCTGCGTGTCGTCCACAGTTCGCTACTGGCACGCGAGCTGGTGGGGCGCGCCAGTGCGGGCCCTCCATCAGACCCTGTGGGGCACGCTGCCGGAGATACTCGCTTCCAACCACCTCAACTTCACCAGGTACGTGGGGGTTTATGGGTGTTAGTGGTGTTAAATGTGACACGTTAGTTCTAGGGTCTGTGTATATTTTAATTTATTCACTCGTTTTATGCCGTGATTTTACACGTGAGCATAACCAGTAATAAAAAATTCCTCCCCTATTTCAACGTTTGAAACTTCATCGGTATCGGTGCTTTGGTTTAACCTTGAAAGCCTAACAGATAGACATGAAGACAGACTTTCGCATTTATTGTCATATTAGTATGGAGTTAAATTATTGTTGAAAAAAAGATATATACCAATTATGTAGGTATGAAAGTGAGGTCACACATTTCTCAAAAGGATTCGTAATTTTTTTTTATTTATCTATTGCTAGAAAAAAAATTCATTCAATACTTATTTCAACTCAGGTGAGTATCCGAATTGGAACGCTTAGATTTCATAAAAATTTCAAACATCCGATGGTCACCCATCAGTAAACTCGCCGCGGCTAAGGTTGCTTAACCCGCCGATCCTTCGCGCATCTAGTGGCACAAGCCACGGCCCTCTTCACACTTATTTAATTGTTAGTGGTGTTTTAATAGCTGGTATCAGCGTTTGTCGATCTCTGAAGCAATTTATTAGATTAATATACTTTTAATTGCGTACAAGCCATTTGCATAGTAGGTTGTTACTGATAACTGAGAATTTTAATAATGCGAGAGTCCATCGAGACTGCCTGTCACACGGGTGTGTGGGTTTAAGGGGTTTTAACATCCCCCCTCCCCGCCCCCACACACACACACACTTACGTAAGCAGAACAAAATACACTTTTAGTCATCTGTTGGAGGGCCTGGTAGCACGGGTCGCTCCGTGGTCGTGGATGATATCATCCCTCGACCCTGGCGAATATCGCGAAACCGGTTGACGTGATTCGTTTTGTGTTTGATAGGAAATTGGTCTTCATTTGGTCTCCCGCAAGGTCGTCGGGGACATTTTCCAATCGGCTTTGTTAGCTCAGTATTTTCGACTTGGTGAACCGATTTTGATGATCCTGTTTTTATATGAAAGCTTTACAGCCTTCCGGATGGACTCATTCAATTTTGCTCAAATTCCGATATTTTGAAGGCGGTTTGGTTTGTTAATAAAACAATTATATATTTATAACGGACTGCCTTTCTGCTCGCGGCTTTGTCCGCCTTTCGAAGGTAATACCCAAGGGATCGATAGGTTTTTCATCGCGGTAAAAAGTAGCCTATGTGACTTTGACCTCCTAGCTTTCTACCTATTTACCAAACACAAAAATCATATCCTATAATCGCTCCCTTTCGACGTGAAAGACAAACAAACAAACGCATGTTTGCATTTATAATAATGTAGTAAAGATATTTAATCTAATGTAAGGGTCAAAGGTCACGATAAATTACACCTCGCGACAAAAAATAAGCCACGTGTTAATCATTGTATAAAAAGGCAAATTATTCAAATATGCATACTTACATTGTATTTAATGACCTAGGTCCTAGGTCGTAGAATAATGTGCGGTTTAAATTAATGGATAAAAATAGAACTGAATTAAGACATATTAAAGTATGAGCAGACCGCTTGCTTCGCCCGTGGTTCATATATAATCTAAAGCCTTCCTCAATAAATGGGCTATTTAACATTGAAATAATTTCTCAAAACGGACCAGTAATTTTTCGAATCGGACCTATATCGTAGTTCCTGAGATTAGTGCGTTCAAACAAACAAACAAACAAACTCTTCAGCTTTATAATATTAGTACAGATAAGTCAATCGAATTTATGATCTTCAAAAAAAACATGTCAAAAAGCAAAGAGTTAAAAACAAAAATTAAAATTGTTTTGGTCTATTTTTGTTTTCCGTTAAACTCGTGAACCGATGTTGAATTAACTTTCACTATCATTTGTAGCTAAAAAGTGACATACTTATATCTGTTGGTTTGTTTTTAAAACCTTTAAAACCTTTTTGATGAAATTGCCATGAGAAAGTAGTTTCCAAATAGATTTAAAAATATGTATTTAAACAATATTCCGAAACGATAACTATCCTTTTCTGATGTATAATAATACAATGTTTGTGTGTTTGAAGTCGCTAATCTCAGAAACTGCTGGACCAATTTGAAAAATTATTTCACCGTTGTATATTATGTACGTGGTCCCTGAGTGCTAACTACTAATATAAATGCGCAGCCAGTATGCTATAAATGTACCACGAGCGAGGTCGGGGCGGGCCGCTAGTAAATGAGTGAACAATCTTACTGTTAAACTCTTTTTTTTACGAGGAGGAAATCTTCAAAAGTATTTCCTCCTCGTGAGTCCTCCCAACAAAGCTGGTGATACAGCAGCTTTGGGGGAAAAGTAGAGCATGTGGGATTTCTACCCACTAAAACCTCATCATAAAAAGTTAAAAAGAGTTGCCCATATGTTATTCCAGTTGTCACGCATAAGTCCGTATCCCGTAGGAATATCGGGATAAAAAGTTGCCTATATGTTATTCCAGTTGTCTAGCTGTCTACGTACCAAATTTCATTGCAATCGGTTCAGTAGTTTTTGCGTAAAAAAGCAGCAAACACACACACATTCTTACAAACTTTCGCATTCATAATATTAAGTAGGAATTACATCCATTTAATTAAGTCTCATTGATGTAAACAATAGAAATACTAGAGAATCGATATACTAGAACTGCGGTTGGGTTTTTCGTTTCTTTCTTTCTCTAATTGTATCGGAGAACCCAATGTTTTAAATGCTCTGTTATCGTTTTAGACGACCTTGGGCGTAAATTATGGATTCCGATGATGGACACGACAACCGATTTTGTGACTTGTATTTCAATGTATACAATATTATTATAAAGCTGAAGAGTTTGTTTGTTTGAGCGCGCTAATCTCAGGAACAACTGGTCCGTTTTGAAAAATTCTTTCAGTTTTAGATAACACATTTATTGAGGTAGGCTTTAGACTATATCTGTACCACGGGCGAAACCGGGGCGGACCGCCAGTAATGTTATAAACTTGCGGTCGGCCCCGGTTTCACTCGTGGTACGTTTTTTCTCCCCATAAAAACCTTTCTTGTGCCTTAACAAAAAACGAAACGCTTGAAAAATTTGCCGAATCGGTTGAGCCGTCGTCGTGGTTTGGGCTTAGCAACACATTTGACGTTTCATTTATTTATATAAATTTTAAAACAATAATACATTATGACTTATTGGCATTAACCTTGTCAATGTGAATAATTGTTATTTAATTTTAACAAGAGACGAATAGATTTATTTTGTTTTTCTTATAAATATCTCGTCGACAATATTAGTTTTAAATTAAAAATTTGCATTTGAAATATAATGTGTTGTGTATATATTTTTTTATTGAAATGAATAACCTCAAAATGGACAAAAAGTCGATTGTGCAGGAAAATGTATGAAAAACCTAACCAAATATAAATACCTACATATCGTATTGTTTGTAATGACTAGTCTGAGGTACATCTACAAACATACCTAATATATAATTCTCTTCTAATAAATAAATGTGAAGAGTATGTTTGCTTGAACGTGCAAATCTCGTTAACGATTGCGCCAATTTGATACGGAGACACTTTGAGATCCAAGAAAGGATAGACTGTTTATCCCGAACATTTCACGGGAACACGATATATGGAGAGGACCTTGGAGTGGTCTATCTTTTCCTCCAACTAGACGTGCAGAGCCGTTAGCAGTAAGCTAATATAATACATAAACAAACTGTTTATATACTATGCATTGAACAAGTTAAAAAAAATCAGTCGTTTCATAACAAAACGATCATTAGACTAAATGTAAAAGACACTTCGTTTTCACTTTCAAAATCAGGTTTAAAGCGAAATAAAAAAAAAAGGTGTGTGTGCGATACACACACGATAGAAGTGAAACTTCAGTAAATCGTAGTATGTATATTTCTGTCTCATTCTTTGCCGGCTTCATTCTACACATTTTTGTATTTGTGTCTCTTACCTGTCGTTTTTCCGTTGCATCAGCTTTGAAATCACAACGATTCTGAAGAAGTTTCACTTCAAAAAATCCAGTTAAAAATAAAGCTGCTGACAACAAATGGTGATGATACGGACATACAAATAAACAAAGCAATTGGTGGCTGAAGTCGCCGCTCGATAGCCGAGATGCTGCGTAGGATTGCACGCTTCTACGCATATTAGTCACCGTCTGCTGGATATCAGCGTGTTTACCACTTGTTGCTATGCTATTGGAAAAATTAATTTAAGCGGAGAATAGGTGCCAGTGGAAAAATAATTTAAGCGAAGAATAGTCGTAGAATCATCGCTCGGACTAAAGGTACATTTCTGATGTCATCAGATTGAATGTACTATGACTAGTTGCGCGCCGCGGTTCTACCCGCTTAAGTCCCCGTAGGAATATCGGGATAGAAAATTGCCTATGTGTTTTTCAGTTGTCTAGCTGACTCTACGTACGAAATTTCATTGCAACCGGTTCAGTAGTTTTTGCGTGAAAGAGCAATAAACACACACATCCTTACAAACTTTAGCATTTATAACATTAGTAGGATTGAGTAGGACAAAGCAAACTACACCTTCACTGAGTGACATTGGCTACATTTGTATGACGGGCGGCGCCGGGGCGTGCAGCTAGCGTACTATATAGCATCGAAAGCTCAGCTTCCAATGGTAAGCGCCACGAACACATTATGGGCACAAGATCAACGGACTTTTGGCGATCGTCTGCTGGCGTCTCACGCGGTAGGCCGTTATTTCGGCAGCCATTAATTAATTATTTATGAGCCGCGCGCCGCTGCGCATACGGCGCACGTGGGGTCATTTTTTAACGTCAACAATCCTACAATCCTATCCTACTTCCTACTACTAATATTATAAATGCGAAAGTTTGTAAGGATGTGTGTGTGTGTGTGTGTGTTTGTTACTGTTTCACGCAAACACCACTGAACCGATTGCAATGAAATTTGGTACGTAGACAGCTGGACAACTGAAATAACATATAGGCAACTTTTTATCCCGATATTCCTACAGGATACAGACGTACGCGGGTGAAACCGCGGGGCGCAGCTAGTCACTACATAGTGTGTAAGAAATTTTCATGAAATTCCAAAGAGACGCTTTTATGGTTTCCGAAATTATTTTGCAATGTTCCTTGTGACTCCATTTAACCTCGTTGAAGCTTCGTAGCCGATTCGTGTTCAGATATAATTGTTATATAACGTATTTGTTTATCAATGTCGTTTCATTGGTAACGAAATTTTATCTATTCATAGACATGTATATTTGTATTGCTAAATTTTCTGTACTCTTTCTCGAGTTTAGATTTAGACCTGCCGTATGGTATTGTATATTAAATGGACGTGGTAGAATTTAATTTCTTTTCTTTTCTTATTTTTTTTTTCGAGTATAAAACAGTTATTTTTATCTTTGAATATTAGAATATTTTTTGTGTTTGTTAGCATCAAATTAGCTCCGAAACCATTGGACCACCATCTATTTTTGAATAATTCTTTTCACGTATGACAAAATGTGCATATTTTATTTTGTCCTAAACCAACACCGTCCATGCCAGAGCTAATGATAATCTTATATATAAAATTTCCGTGTAACAATGTTAGTAACCAAACTCCTCCGAAACGAATGGACCGATTCTTATGAAATTTTCCGTGCATATTGGATATGTCTGAAAATCGGCCAACATCTATTTTTCATACCCCTAAATGATAATAGTAAGGCAGAACAGCGTTTGCCGGGTCAGCTAGTATAATATAAATAATAAACATCGATTAAAACCATTTAAAGCAAGAACAGTTACAAATGTACAAGGTAACACGGAAGTTTATGTAAATACTAGCACAATCGTTGAATAACATTTATTTATACATAATATAACAATAAACTCTATATATACAATAGGCAACTGGAAATATATATATTTATTGATCGTAAAACAGTGTCGATTTATACCTATATATGTTTCATTATTTTAAGATGTTTTTTTTTTTGGATAACAGAAGACTATTAAATCTCGTGAATTATTCTTATCCTTTAAATTTAATATTTAGTTTTATAGCATCGAAATGCTTTATAAATAAAAAATTTCGAAAGAAAAGAAAAAAATTGATCACGAGGCGGGATTCGAACCCGCGTTTTTTGCTACGGTTTGGCTCTTGATCAATTTTTTTTTCTATTCTTTCAAAATTTCTTATTCTTATCCTTACAACTTACTGCAAATATGAACTGTTTAAAAATGATAATGCTTAATGCGCAAAAACATGGCATAAACGTATATTTTATTTGTTTAAATGATTTTATTAAGCTGCTTCATTATAGTTATGCATCCTTTTTTGATAAACAAATGACTTTGGTAGATTAGAAAGTGTATAGTAGCATTTTTAAAAAAAATAGCTATTTCCTCAAAAGTCATAAGTTTAGTCAGATGGATTCAACGAAACGCGTGGTTCAATGAAACAATCTAAGTTCAGCGTGAAGTCAGCTGCTTGCGGACTTAGTTTAGTTGCTTACTAACTTCGCACATAACTTGTAAAAGCACGCGATTGGTTGAGTAAAAGAGCGCGGAAATAAAAAAAAAACACTGTGTTTTTATTTGCCTCGTTTCATTGAACCCCGCGTTCTATAAAGCCCCACCTGACCCAACATAAAATTTATTCAGTTTTTAACATATTATTAAATTTATGCAGTTTTTAACATATTATTTTAGTTATTCTTCTAACCTAAACCTAAAGGTTGCCTGGTAGATTTACCCATAAGGCCTCCATTTGTGCACTATTTTTAATTTGCTTTTTTTATTATATATCTGTTTTGTATTTGTTTTGTTTTTTATTAAAATAAATACATAAACTCGACAGTAGATGTACCGTAAGTCTTTCCTTAAGCCTTTAGGAACTGATTCTAGGTTTCTGGTATACCGTCCAAATAAATACTACAAAATTACTCGAAGTACCGTAATTTGTTAAGTAAACAATAAACTGTACTAATGTTGAATGTCTCATATGATTCCTCCGTAACGGTTATTTTTTTCTCCGTTAACCGAATATTGGTCGGTCAGTCAGTCGGTTTTTTGTTGATTTAATCCATACTTTAATGTATTCTGCATAAATATTCATTGCGATTCAATGTGATTTACTCCCGCACAAATATCTTTTACACACACCGCTGCAATTTTTTACTGTTTTAATCCGATACATTGCTGATATCGAGGGCATTCGTGAAATAAATGCTTTTAAATTGTAATATCGTAACTAACATTCGGTTCGAATGAAATGTGTTGGTTGGTTAGGTTGTGTTAGTAAAATCGATTCAGTGGTTTTCGCGTGACAGAGTAACAAACATACATCCATATAATATTCGTTGGATTTAATATCAGTTCGATTAGTAGGGTCATCAGAATCATCATCATCAGCCCATATATGTTATTACAGCTGGAACACAGGCCTCCTATGAGGGTTCAGGCCATAATTCACCACGCTGGCCTGGTATGCGACCCACCATGCTGGTTGTATTGCAAGCAGGTTATCCATACCATCCATTCTTTAAAACTTTCACGTTAATAATATTAATAGAAGAGGAGATTAAGACTAGTTCAGACACAGAAATTTTTCACTCATAAGAAACAAATGGTCTCTTCCAAGGTCAAGGTTATCCAAATTTAAGATTGTAACTCAACAAGTAAGCTGGAAATTTGTTTTCAAAATTACCACCATTGTATCCTGAATTTAAATACGACAAGCGGGTATATTCATTACCAATTCTTCCCGTTCGCTGACACGCTACGATGTTTTCATGAAATTTACACTTTACACTTTACGTTTTCCCGCGTTTCCTGATACGTGATGTACACCAATGGAAATGTGAGAGTTCCATTGGTGTCGTTCTTTCTAGAAGGGGGGTGCAAATTTATGAAATTGGATGGCGTTGTGTGAATGTCTTTGTTGTTTTTAAAAGTCGTGATGTGAACCGTACAGTGACATTTCATCGCCTTTTATTTTGAAAGAGCCTTTGTTCTTTGGCCGCGTAAATAAACTGAGTAATTTTGCATTTACGCAACCGGTTTAGTTTTCACGTAGAAAGTGTTATCTTGAGATAAGTTGAACAAACCAATTACAAGAAGAGTGTTGTTTGTTTGTAACTAGCTTTTGCTTCGCACGCGTCAAATTAAGAGTTTAATATATGTTATTGTAAATATAAACCATCCTTATGAATCATTCTATCTATTAAAAAATAGTCGATCAAAATTCGTTGCGTTGTTATAAAGATTTAAGCATACGTAAGGACATAGGGACAGAGAAAGCGACTTTGTTTTATACTATGTAATGATATCGCGTCTCACAAAATCATGGTATATTGGGAATCGTAAAGGAAAACTACTTCACTGAATGAAAAGGAAAATTAAATGTAATATAAATATTTATCCATCCTTTCCTTACCTCTTTACTGCATTGCCAATGTTCCTGAGCGGTGGTGATTGCTTACCATCAGGCTAACCACCAACTCAGTCGCCCGCTATAATATAACTCAAACTCAAACATTGATTTATTCAATTATACTCCTTATACGAGTAGAGTTCAAAGCAATGTATCATAATACAATTTTTACAGAGTGTGTTTGCATTACTCATGCCTAAAGATCCACATATTAAGGTTATGTTATTGTTAGGCCGCACCAAATTAGGGAAATTGTTATGCTCGTACAACGGTGCGCATGCGTCACTGGGCCTTGTTGTCAACAAATGTACGCGTTTTCTGCAAATCGTGACGCTCGCATTGAATGGAGTACATTCGTGTCATCCTCATTGACACTACACGGTCGATGGAGTGATTTGTTACTATGTGGATTTCCGCCTGGTCTACCATAACGTCTTAAAGTAGGAGCGTTTCTGTAATGGGAAAGTGATGGCGCTGGACGACATATATAGCTCTGTCTTTTTCATACACTAGAATTATTCCTGCTTAAGACGTCCAATAACCATCCTGGGCTGTTACGTCGGCTTGAAGAATTGGCGAGTTGATGGAGGTTTCTTTGCTTATAGGAGATTTTCGAAAGGTCTCGAATAAATGTCGTTTTGCAATTATATTATTTCTTCAATAATTCCTTGTTCCATAATTCTGTTCAACTTAAATTGTCGATTGCCTTTAAAATATCTGTATCTATAAGCTATAACATATCGTAAAATGCCACAATAGAAAATAGTATAAAGATGATGCAACAATGGCTCACATTTGTCAATTGTTTTCCCAACGCGTAATTTCTAAAATTCCATCGTAGTATGGCCGTGTTAATTGGCAAAAATTGTCCAGAAAATGTGGAATCATAGTTCATTCTGTATTTTTAAGCTATCACCAAACTTATTAAGAAATCTATTTATTTTCTCTATTTTTTGTTATCTGTTATTTGTAAGCATTTTTTAAAATTATTAATCAAGCAATACAAAAATGTTAATTGGTTATGAACATGATTCTTCCTTTGTTTTGGAAATCTATCTGGTAAATAATTGAATTAATGCGGAGACCATTCCCTTTCTGGAACAGGATCTTCATTCACGATTCTTTTAATAATTCATTTATTTTCAAGTAAACATGGCAAATAAATAATTTAGAACAATAGTTAATATTTCAGAAATCAATCACATAAATAAATTACAATAAATGAAGACGCAAGTAGACAATCTTATTTACAATTCTAATTCTAATAAATCTTGTGACACTGTAAAAACATTTCTGTTGAAGCCATTTATGTCGTTTTTTGAAAAATAATTTAGAACCTAAGGTTTTAATTTAGTTTGGTACTATGTTAAATATTTGTATAAATGTTGCCCCTTGTTCTATTGGAGTATAAGCATTGTATTGGTTACTTAGCCATAAAAAACAGAGATATTTAATATTAAATATATAATATTTATTATGAACAGAACACACAATTTTCCTCAATTGCATACCAATTACCAAATAAACAATGCAAGGTTTTTGGCTTCGCTTTGTCTACCGCTTAGACGAAACAACATCACCGCGGCATGATATTGAAATGTTTACAGCTCGCGTTATCGTTAGCATTGAGTCGTGTCGATTGTTTCGCAATGGGCCACTGGGTTACGAAAGGCTGTTATGTGGCTAGATGCACGTGGTTGCGCTCGGATGCGCAGGCGCAGCGGAAGTTGTTGGCCGCGTTGCCAGTGAGAACATCGCCTGTACACCGGCTTATGGATAACGTTGGAGTGTAGTTTACTATGTGGGTAATTAGTCAGGTGAGGCTAGGCTGGGTATTTGTGTGGCGGATGAATTCCAACAAGTACCCGTGGCCACTTCACTAAAGCGGCTCGACGGGACACAGTAGGATTTAAGTCGATATAACCCACGGTCTATTCCCAGGCGGCTATCGGGGTGGCCGGGGTATCTACGCAAGATTTCCCAACTTTAACAAAATAAAAGGGCAGGGTCATTTTATGTGATATCTTTGGTGCAGATGAAGTAACAAATAAATAGGGGGACAAAACGCGTTGTAGGTTCTATGAGTTGTAATACTATTTTTATTTGAATGAATTAATCGGATATTCCTATTATTTATCGTAATTGATATGTAAACTACCCTATCTCTTAAGTTGGATAACACACTACCCACAGTGTGCGCGTTTTTATTAAAATCGGTTGAGTAATTTAGAAGTCCGTTAGAAGTTAACAAACAGTGGGACAGAATTTATATGCATTTAGAATTTAGATAATACACAGATACAATTAGTTTGTATAAACAATTAATATAATCTATCGACACACGCGTGGCGTGTGCCGTTTGCCACCAGAAAAAAACGTAAGGTCAACAGCTGTGAATTAATATTCAGACTGATAGTTGTGGAAAGCCAATTATATAGTATGACGATTGGTGTGAGTGGTCTAGCCACATAGGGAATTATTTATCAACCGATATTCATCTGTTCATTGTACACGAAGGTAACATGTTTGTTTGAATTTTATGTTACTTTTTCTTTAACTGACATATATTAAAATGTTCCTGTTTTAGACTGTGGTTGGACTTCTGAAAGAAACTGCTTCTGTTGTTATATTTATCGTCTCAAAAGAGACAGTATAGTCTTAATTGTATGAAATCGTTTTACGGATATGCCTCCAAAAAAATTATAAACGAGAACCTATTTATTGTACAACTAAGTAGTTCTGATTTCTCATTAGAAACTGCCTTCCTATATTTTATATGTTGTGATAGTTTAAAGTCATTTTTAAAATAATTCTACATTTTTTATTTTTTATCTGAAATCTATTTTCAATCAACCTCAAAAGAAGGGGGTTAATTTTTTAAAGGGGAGTAATGACTTTATGATTCTTTTTTTTTGGTGGCCCCATTAATGACCCAAAAAATTAGGTCTACTTCCTGACAATTTGAAGGCTGTTTTTGTTAAAAATAATTATTTTCTTAGGTATTTATAGAATTAAGGAGTACAATAACATCGGAATTTCAATTAGAATAATTACTGATTACAGAAGCAACCCCCACGACGAAAGGGTGCTCAAGCTGTCGTCAGACGAGCCGCTTCAGCTGGGGCCGCCGCCCCGCAGCTGCTACCCCCTCGTGGTGATCCTCGCAAGGGACCAGCGGGACACCGCTGAGTTGCGGCCTGATGATACGGTGAGCGAGTCATCACGTCAACGCTTGGCAGCACGCTTTCGGGAATAGACTTTTTGTAGTGCTGCACGAATTGAAACTGCCTATGAGGGTTTGGGTTGTCATCTACCAGACTTGTTGGGAGTTGGTTTCATCATTTAAACTAATTTTATTAAGATGAACCATTTGAGTTTTTGCATGCATATTTGTAATGTTTTCCCACAAAAACTACTGTAGCGTTTTCAGTAATTGTTACTGAGTAACATTGATTTATTATATTTTTTTATTTTTACCAAGGGCTAAACCCACCGGATAGTATTACATACATATTGCTAGTAATATGTCTAAGTAGTTAATTTCTCACTGGTATGCTGAACTTCTTGAATTACCTAAAAGGCCTAAAGAGGTTTCCTCTTAAACTGAATTTGTATAGACTCATTATTAATTATAAATTTATATGGTCTTCTAAAATCTCACCTGGGTTACCCCCACCAAGCTCTGACCAGCGTAATCTTTCTCGTGAGAATGTAAATGGATGCCTGACATAATTATATCTATAACTAGCTGCGGGCGCGGTTTCGCCCGCGGACGAACCCATATTATTTAAAATTTCATAAAAAATTCATTCAGTAGTCTTTACGTGAAAGAGTAACAAGCATCCATCAATCCACACTTATGCTCTCTCGCGCTTATGATAGTAGTATATTATTACATAAAAAATAAAGATTATTTCCTTTTTATGAACTCTGACTGAATTTCATATTAAAAGTAATAATTTATTTCTCAGGTAGCACTTATAAGTATAGTGCATATAAAGGACGACCAATGCCCGCTGCCGAGCGGGGTTATAGCGCAGTATTTGAAACAAGCCAATGGACACTTGTCTTGTTTGAAGGTGACTGTTTTATTTTTATAAGTCTCACTTTTTTTGCTACACCGGTTTCGTGTTTAAATTGTATTAAAAGTAATTTATTTGCACTCGATTAGAATATTTTAAATATTGAACGTTTTGCTGGTTTATTATTCAGAATGATTCCATTATTTTTAGCATTTAAGAAGTGAGTTTCAGTAAAGGTTATTTAATGTGCAATACATAGCTGTGAAATAATATACTATTAATAAATAATTTGTCCAATTTTACGCTAATTATTAAAATAATCTGCATAGTAGCAAAGAATATTTAGTATTCAGATAGAGAGAGATTGATTAGATCCAACGCCCTGATTTTCCATTTATTACATTGTTTTTATATGTTCATTATAATAAATTGGTATGTAGGTAGTCATATTAATCGATCATTATTTCAATTAGTTAGACGTATTATACAATAAAAATGTTAATACAAGTTAAAGGCTCCACTTACACGATTGAAAACGATATGTTTGCATTATTACCATGTTGGGTTATTAAAGCAATTTCTTATTATGTTTCTCGAAATTTCCACGTAGGCACATGGGCTTGGTGAATTTTCCTTCTTGATACTTAGTGTATATTTTAGAGACTTAGATGTCTAATTTTAAATAGTGACGCACGCAGTGCTAAGAAAAACTTCATCAATATAATCGTTTTGGTTTTTCAGTATTTTATTTTATGCAAATGCTTAAACATTTATTATTCTATTATAATTCTATTATAATTGGAGATTTTTATTTAAGGTAGGTTATTATTCTTCTGCTTTTATTGTACTTTGTTTTAAATATATTTTTGTAATATTATAATAGTTTATTTATAGTTAAATTATGCACCATTCTGTTGTTTATTTTTTATTTTTTTTTGTCTCTAATGTTGATAGAGAATTCATCTTTTTTTAATTTTTCTACCTTCTTTGATATCGTTATTAAAGCATAGTACAATTAATGAAATGGCCGGCAATGCCCCACTAAATATTGGCGAGATAAAATATTGTACAACAGAATATGCGCCGATGCCGCGAATGTAAATTCGTAGGTCGGTCATAAAAGCAAATGTTGTTAGTCTTTCCATCTTTCACGTCGCATCCGAGCGATTTTGTAATGTGCTAATCGTGTCTGGCGATAGTCAGGAGGTTACAGAATAATATAGGCTACTCTTTACCTCCGTAAAACCTACATGTACGTAAAATTTCCATCGGAATTTCCTTTGTCTACGCTGGCGGAGAGCAAGTTCCGTTCAACAGTAGTGTAACCGCGTTTCCAGCAACTGTACGTGTCCGGCGAGATGGCGGACGTGGACGGGGGCTACCGCGCGGGCGGCGAGGCGCTGTGCTGCGTGTGCGCCGCCGCGCCGCTGTCGCGCGCGCTGCTGCCGTGCCGCCACGCGTGCCTCTGCGCGCGCTGCTTGCGTGAGTACACCCGCCCGACGGGGCTCAATCCCATCCCCATCCGTTGGTGATACAAGCCAACGCGTATCCCATTCCGACTCGGACCCTATCAAGATCTCAAGATCCACCTGATCCGTCCTGATCGACGAAATAAACAAAGCCAATGTGCGGCTTGGCAAAAGCAGTGGTGGCTCAGTGGTGAGAACCTCGGACTTCAAAATCGATAAGTCGGGGTTCGAGTTTATCTGTGCATGTAGATAACATTACCACTGCTTAAAAACGGTGAAGGAAAACATCGTGACGAAACCGGCATGTCCGAGAATCAAAAGTTCGACGACATGTGACATCTGCCAACCCGCACTTGGCCAGCGTGGTGGATTATGGCCTGAACCCTCATAGGAGGCCTGTGTCCCAGCAGTGGGAACATATAACGGCTGATGATGATGATGTGCGGCTTGGCGATAGAACAGTGAGCCAGCCGCGAAACCGCGTATAATACTACAGCTGAAAGCGTACTTCGTCTTCGCCCAAACGAAGTCCGTTCTCCCGCGTGCCCGCACCCGCCCGGGTTTTACATCTATTTTTGACACTTATTCCTCCTTCCCATATTCTCGAACAACCGATAAATTCTATAAACGCAGAGAGAAAACTCCTAGCAAAATATGTATTTTTATATGTATCCAAATGTGTATATAATATAATATAATTTAATACTCGTATTAGGTATTATAGACAACCCAGAGCACAATCTTTAGTTACATTGTGGTTTGTGCAGGTCAACAAGTTGTGTTTAGTTGGAAGTTAGACTAACTTCATTCCACAGGATCGATCCCCCCGGGTGGCGTGTTAAGTGTTTGAAAATAAGTTGTTAAGTATGATTTGGGTTGAAACAGCATTTTCGATATATGAACTGTTTTAAATTGAGCTCGAAACAATAGAACATACTAGATACAGTGTATTCTGGACTACAACTAGAACTGATTAAAGATGTCATAGTAACATCTCCCCCTTCCCCCCTTCTATGTTCATGTCTTAAACACTACTCCTCATACATTGTTCCACCTATAGACAACCTCTACTAATTACACTTACAGTTTATTGATTCGGTGATAATTTAGGCGGTTTAGTATTTTGTTAGTGAAACTTATTTAAAATCAGGACCTAACTGACCAATAACTCGGTTCGAGCGTCGATCTAAGATAAAACCTGAGGGAAATAACGAATTAATTTATTCACGGGGGCTGTGCATCACATTAGCATTCAGTGCATAAATCAATCGGCATAAACTGTAAGGTGTTGTTTGTATGCGGGTAGCGTGGTCGGTGCTCGGCGGCCGCAAGGTTGCGGTCAGTGAGTTGATGTGACCTTACATCATCCAGCAATGGTGATGATGATGGGGTCAGCTTTGAGTGCGTATGGTCCGACACTTATTGGGTCGTTCTTCATTCGGTTCGTGGAAATAGAATAGAAGAGAAATGGACAGATTTTGTAAAATCGCTATTGAACCATCGGAACCATTTTATATCGGTATCTATGCTAACATGGATGGCGTAGGAGTTTGTTTGTTTATTTGAAATTACGCGCTTATCTCTGGAAATACAGGACCGATTTAGATTAATTTTGGTATTAGCTTAAGATCCGAGGACGCAGGATAATTTTTTATGTAAATCCCACGGGAACGCAAAATGTGCGGGGAAAACCCCGAGACTGTCTACCTTTTCCATTGATCGTATGTGTGATACTGCAGACGGAGTGCTAGTTCTAAATAAAATGTTTCATTAAGTATCTTTTCTTCTCAGGACAAATAGAAGAACTGATTTAAGTATCAGTTCTCCTTAAATCAAAATTCATCTAAATCTTTTCAATGATATATGGAAGTGATTTATAATGTAATATATGAAAGTGTGTTAATTTTATTTATTAAGTATTAAGTCTAAACTCTTTTAATTGACTTAATTCCTCAAAATTACTCCTTTTAAAACTGAGGATATTTTGTTCGTAATTTTTAATTTATATCAGATAAATATTCGTAAAAATAAGAATAGAAAGAATTAGTGTACGAGACGGGATTCGTACGAAAAGAGTAGAATAAGAGAAAATTCGGTTACTGAGTTGGGATCATGACTGATATAGCGAAAGACGCAGCTTCGAATCCCGCCTCACGATTGAATTTTGTCTATCCTTCATTCTCGTTTGTTTTGTTGAAAACACATATATCTTCTATCAAACGTGACGCGCCAAAGGTCACATCCTCAAATAAACCTCGAGGCATCCAAACATCCGATCAGCATTCAATGCACACGCTCACATCCGACACTCGTGCTCTGAATGTAGCGCAGCCTTCTGTTGCACTGCGTTATATAAGAGGATTTGTTTGTTTTTATTTATACGACTTAAGACTAGACCAACACAGAAGGTGAGCTTATTATTAAAAAGTGATCTCCTCCAGGCAACGGAAAAAATAAGAGGGTTTATCTGTATCGTTCACTAGCTTCTCATAGTAATAAAGAGATTTTGGTGCTAAATTTCTAAAGCTATATTAAAATGTATTAGTTCAGAGAGCCTACACAAGCAGTAATGAATATATGGAAGATGAAAATTCGTGAAATGTTGTCGCTTTAGAACCACAGGATAGTTCTTTGGCATAATTGTTACGTACATGTTACATATATAGAATTACATGTAAAATTAACGTGATTTTAAAACAGCAGCTACAGAGTTTTATTGCTGGCTCTTCTCAGTGGAAACTGCTTCCGAACCGGTGGTAAATGTTAAAACTATGTTAGGGCGATTCAAAAGTGCTTCTATAAGAATTCTAATTGAATAAGTTAATGTTTGTATTTGAACTGAACCACACAGCTTCGTCTGCTCTAAAAGGGATATTCTCTTTCAGCGTTTTGCTTTCCTGCTCGTATTTCTTCTCTCGCGATATTGGGTGGTGCGTTTCCTTTACTCTTTCCGGTCCATACGTTATTCCTATCCATCCATTTTTTGCTCCCTTCGACAATCCTTTCCTTTTCTTGTTCTTTGTCTCTGCAAATGCGTTCATGGTCGATGCATTGCCACAGTTCGGCGAACGACGGGTTCGAATCCCGCCTCGTGATCAATTTCTTCTATTTATAAAAAAACCAGCTGTGCCCCGCGGTTTTACGTAGTACCTGATGTTATATAGTCTAAAGCCTTCCTCAATCAATGGCTACCCAACACTGAAAGAATCTTTCAAATCGGAACCAGTTGAACTGATATTAAAGCGTTCAACCAAACAAACTCTTCAGCTTTATAATATAAGTAGACTTCTTAGAACTACAATTTCCCATACTCACCATACATTATCTCGTTCCAGCCAAACTGGACAAGTGTCCTATCTGCAGAAGCATGATCACCAGTTACTTCTGCATCCGCAACGACGACGAGCCTCTCTCGGAGCTCAAACAGCAGCAGTATCCCATCAACAGGCGCATCTTGAACCTGTTCCACTATCACTAGCGAGCGATCAGTTTGTATTTCTGCACCGGCTGGTCGATAGTGTGGCATCGGCCTTAAGACTAATTAATAGACAGCGGCTGATGTGGCACCAGCCTTATCTGCTGAATGGAAAACTTTGTCAGTAGATACAGACAATGGCCAGTATGTCACATCGTCATTTGAATGTAATATCGTGAGTGTGTAACAAGCCTTATTTACTGGAATGCATCATTATCAGTAGTTTAAAAAACGCTGTCTTCAAAATCATCTAATGAAAGTGGAACCTTATCACTTATTTAAGCTAGACTGAGGCTAGTGTGCATAATTTATCATCATGTCCACAGCACCAGTCAGACGTGTGTATAGCCAGCCTTATTTATTGAGTGTGCAACAATATACTGTCATTATATCAACTGTAGGAACTGGACAAGTGTGTCACCAGTCTATTTCCTAACAACGGAACCGTCACTGGTGTGTACAGGCCTTACTAGGCTATTCAACAATCGCAAGTGTGTGACCGGCCTATATTGACATTGGAAATCATAGCTAGTATATACTCAGACTTAGTTGTTACAATAATTATATTGAACCTAGTGTACAATCGGTATAAATTGCTCGAAAAATGTCACCCGTCGATGACAGCTAATAACTTAGAAATACTAAAAGTGCATCACCAGCCTTAATTTGGTGTATTACATCTAAATAAAAGCAGTCATTGATAAATGAGGAAAAGAACCAAACTTAATATCACTTAATTTTGCTATTCCTTAATAAACTTATTAATATTAATAAGTTATTAATTCTACCATCATTGTAAAACATTATCAAAGATGGAAGTACACTAGATATCACTTGGTTTTATTTTTCGTCGATAATGTGTTCCTCGCTTTAATTTTCTTTATTTCTCGCCCCTTATTCTAATGTGATGTAGTAATAAATAATAAAAGACAAAAATTTGTTTGTGATATGTTCTGAATGAGAAATTTATTTTGTACAAATGTGATGAATTTTTTTAATTTAGTTTTTTTTTCGTATACAAATTTTTAACTTATCGCTTGTGTTCAAATAGTTATTATTTTCCTTTTAGTGATAAACGGCATAAAATTTCCTATTTAAGCAATTATGTAAGTGTGGGTGCAAAGAATGGAACTGTGATAAAATAAAAAGCTTTGTGACATTGCTATGTATGTAAATATAGGATAAACTGTAAATTCCTAGTGTATTAAAAATAAATAAGTCGCTTAAAAATAACTTGTTAGAATTAATTCCCATTCACACCTCGAAAATACATGAATTTCAACTTGAAATGTCTTTAGATAATATTAATGTTCTATCATCTGTGGATTTTTGAGGATCTGTGTAAAATGCTGTCTCGCTCTGACGTTTTTAAATTCAAATTTGGAACTTTATGATTTATTAACAAATACTCATAGAACCTCAAGAATTTTAAATAGTGAATAATAATTTTATCCATGCCTTCATGAAATATTATCTATATAAATTAACGAAGTCTTCCAATAACAAATTAACAGAAACAGATCTCATTTGTGAAACAACGAGTTAAATACTGCAAATATAAGGAAATAACGAGCCGAGTTAATGTTAATATTATAATGTTAAATAATTCTGACTAATAACAAGGAAAATAAAAAATTGCAAGAACTACATCTTATTTTGTGTGAATCTTGGTGGGTTATGAATATGTAGAGCTGTCATGAATATTAAATTTATATTTAAAAAAGTATATATCAATTGCCTTTTTATGTAACTCCATTGTGTAGTTCCCGTGTATTTTTGTATCTGGACGTTATAAAGTTAGTTTTTTTATTAATTATAAAAATATGGTTATTCATGTTTTTCAATCGTCCATTTTTTACAGTAAAAGAGCTATATTTGATAATATGTATTTATTATTTTGAGTGCAACTTTTTTTTTGATCACATGTATCTACTTATTTACCTAATTCCAATAGTATCGGTTTGGTGAGAGCTCTATATAGGATATCACAATCAAATAGTAGAAAAAAAAACATTTATCTAGAACATTGCTGAAGTGATAAAATATTGAACCAATTGTAGTATCTAAACCAGAGGCTAACAAGTCAATAGCAGATTGTAGTAAATGTATATTTTTAAAACGTGTAAATAAATAAAATTGCCAAAGTAATTGTTGTTTTATTATAATTAAGCATTTATGATACAATATTGTATTTAGAAATTTTAAAAATGGCACCTCTAAGAAGATACCTTATAAATTCAAATGAAAAGACATTGCTGTAATAATTGTAGAATATTTATTTATACATTTATCCCTTTTCTTCTTTTATCCTATCTGCGTATAACTGTGAATTCTTAACAGCTGAATACAGACTAAATAGCAAATGTAGCGCCTGTATTCTGTCATTCAATGTGTCACCAACGATAGGAATGTCAAACAAGGCACAGATTAAATCTACGTATTCTGACAGCGAGCAGTCGAGGGTGGATGGCGGGAAACCGACGTCATTTAACGTTTCTTCCATAGATTCGGGCCATTCTTCCATTAGGCTGTCTATGTCTGGCATTTTCCTGAAAATTTAAATCCGATTAATAGATACAGTGTATCAATTTATCTCTGAAATTAAGGGTGTCGTCACCGTTGCTTCATTGCATTCAGTGATACATTTAGAATAATATTCCGGGCATCAGTTTTAATAGATTTCGGTATATGTAACAATTGCAATTTAGAAAGATAGCAATACAATAGTCAACAATGACAATTCGACATCTTTAGATCAATTTTTCGCTATTTCAAAGATAAGTTGGTGACACTGTGTGAAATTATTTAAGAACAGACTTAATAACAGATGAGGTGTGTGGATGAACGGCAATTTACGTGTCCTTTTATACATACATAAAAAAGATTGCCCTTATTTTGGAATAAAGCTATTTATTTCCCATTTAATAGGAACCCTGTACTTTTTAACATAAAATGTAATAATTTCACTATACCTAAACATAAAACCTAGTATAGTATTATGTTATCTGTATTAAAACATACACAGTATAAGAGACGGTTGGCGCCGGTTTCGACATGTGCAGCTCGCTGACATCCTTGATCCAACGCTCGATCGCTTTTGGGTTCTTCTCTGCATTATCTATTTTCTTTGTTAACTAAAACAAATCATGCATCTTATTACACACATAAACACACACACACATAAGCGCGCGCGCACCGACACGCCATTCCACACAACTATGCACTCATTCTAGCAACAACTAACAAATTTATTTCCCTTTCCTTTTCTTTTAATTAGGCATAAAATGTAATATAACATTGTTTTAAGGGAGAAGCCACCGACAACCGAAACACAGTTCCCAACTAGTTCGGTAGTCAGTGAGTCTTATAAGATGTGTACTTGATTTTATGTCAATAAATATGTTTTTAATTTTTTTTATTATTACTCTGCTCTATATATTATATTTTTATTACATTTGTAGACTACTATGATTTTGAGAGCTTAGTATCTAGTAGCAGACACTGTATTATAAAATTTATAAAATTTCTGGTCCCCAATCTTCTGTTTTAAGAATTTCTCACAAAAGAGTCAAATTATCACCTACACGTTTATGTGTTCGATATTTACCCAAATCATGAAGAGGAATGGTGTTTTTTTATATGCAGTTCGTATAATATAAGAAATAAAATTCATACCACAGTGGATTTAGCGCTCGTAGTTTTCGAAATGGCCCTCAATTGCAAGTGTAACAACGCCGATTCACTTTGCTCAGCCGACGGCTCGTCTAGTATTGTTAAACCTGAAAAAAAAAACAGGGAAATACATAACCCACATCTCCGCATAAAAATGCGGATTACCATACGATGTCCTCTTATGATTTTAAATGTAGTTCTTGTCCTACTCAAGGTTCAAGCTATATTAAAACTTTACGATTTAGGAATCGATGCCAATGAAATTACTCTTCAAGATTTTTAGCTTGAAACGCATAAATCACATAGCCTTTATTTATTTCCTACATTATGAAAATATGTTACAACGAATAGTAATCCAAATGAGTCCAGCTATTCTCAAGTGATAAATTTTCAAACGTACACGCATCTTGGTTTTATTTATAAATATCAGTAGGCAGTAGTTCAAGAGCATATTTTACGTGGCTGCATCTACATAGTTAATCTTACAGCGGTCAAAAAGATTAATAGCGCTAGACATCTGTTTGCCGCCAATTTATTGCAATTTAGTTTTGACAGCTGCTATTATAACACGGCTGTTGTGTAATGAACTGAACTGAGTATTGATGCGAATATAATATTATTTTATAAAACAATGTCTGAAGGTTGCTATTCAGTTAAAACTAAATCATGTCGAGGAAATTCTGATATCAACAATAATGAAAGATTATTTGCACTGATCAAGCTACTGGCAACATAACTACAGAAGAAACATTCTATACCCCAGTTTAAAATATTTACGATACAAAGCAATCTTGAAGTGTGCAGTCTAATCTAGTATAGTATTGTATAATCTGTTGTTTAACTTAACAAAAATAATGAAATCGCAATTATTTATTTATATTTTTTAATAATGACGGAATGGTGTATTTTATAGACATAAAATTTATATGTTCGTATTATATTTTGTACTGATTTGTCCAGATGAAACCTACTATCTTGCTGCCAAATACAACGTCAGTTCGTCCTGTTTCAGAGTGACGCAAGTATAAACTTACGAACACATTTTCGCATTTATAAGTAGCTACATATCTAATACATACATAGAAAACTTTATGCGTATGCTAAAATAATGTATCTCTATAGAGAATGTACGATAAGAGAGGATACAGACATGGAGCATGATGTCACATACAAAATATGATGTTAATTATATTTACATTGTTTTCACTTTACGGTAAACAATACAACGTTCGAATGTTTATGTTGTTAATTTCGAGATAAGATTTGGCCGAACTAGCGCTCGATGTATTTTTAAATATAGGTCAAAAACATAATTTAATTGAACGTCATGATTCAAGTGCATGTTAGGAAAATATAAACAGACATTGGATATATTTTTACAAATTGAAATGAAAATTTCGACGAATTAATCTTACCAAGGTTAGGGGAAAACATGGATTTCCTGTTTCATTTAAAGTCTGTAAAATAGGATACATTATTTCATTCATCAAATAACTTACTGTGTTGCAATTGAATATTTTATATCCCATTACACTGACCTAAGCTTTGTAAGAGATGAACATTATTAGCTGATTTCAAGTTAAAATTCTATCACGATTATAGGCGTAAGCCTTAAATTAAATAAAAACAAATAGGGAAGGATATGCCCCTCAGCTTGTCAATTCAAGGTTATTTTGAAATCAGTTAAAAAGAAAATAAGATTTTTTTAAAAATTTATTTAAGGGGCTTCAATAATTTAATTTAGTAAATACAAGCTGTACAAAACAACTATTATCTCTTTTGCCCTACGCCAAAATATATGTTAACAGTTAAACTTTTATGTATACACATATATTTTGGGATCTCCTACTGTAAGTTACACACATGAAATAATATCCCTCTAATAATTTAATTATTGAAGGGATATTGTGACAAAAGATACATCAATTGATTTAGGTTTCAAACTGTAGTATAATGTTAAATGTGTTTAACTAAAAAGTTTAGACAATAGAGAATAGCATCTTTAGATAACTCTTAAATACTGACGAGTTAGATTATAATCAAATAGTTTACTATCACATCCTTAAGACACATCCTACAAAATCAAGTACCTACCAACAACCAACTTTGATTTAGAGTCATGTTAGGCGAGTCATACCAACTACCAACTCACTCAGATTTAGAGTCATGTTAGGCGAGTCATACCAACTACCAACTCACCCAGATTTAGAGTCATGTTAGGCGAGTCCTACCAACTACCGACTCACCAAGATTATCGACAAAGTCGAGCGCCCGTTCGTCGAGCGGCGCGCGCGGACCGCACGCCGGAGCCGTCACCTTGATGAACGCGTCCGCGTCGCCCACCGCCGGCACGTACTCCGGCACGAACGGTTGTAGTTTGAACTCAATGTCGATCTTTTGCGGCGTGTACCTAACGTGGTGATGGATTTATTGCAATTTTAAATGTATGGTCTTCAATTGAACAATAGGGATCGACACATACTATGTATGGAAACTTGGGAAGAAGGAACGCGTCATATTCATTAACGATTTTATACTAAATGTCGATCTTCTAGAGCAGTGGAGAGTAAACGTTATCTTAAATTAATAATTGTCAAAATTTATGTAGATATTTTCAATGAGTATCTGAATAAAATATAGTATCTAGTAATCTCGACAACTAAATTATTTACATAGATAATTAATTTCATCAATTATTTATATAGATAATAAATTTCATCAAGGGAAAAAACATTTGGATATGAAACAGTGTCTAACAAAAATGTTGTATCGTTATTCATAGAACGCAGTATAAGAATCCTTCTGTGTTACATTTACATAATGTTGCGCAGTTAGCGCAATTTTGTTTTTGACTGTTATTTATTAACGATAATATGTTTTTTAGAGTAGTTTACGTACTAGCTAGTAATATTCTGGTGTCATCCATAACCAGTTGCTATACTCGTATATACCTATATCTAATATTTAATAATGTAAGTATATAACACAAAACATAATTTAACATGCAATTCAGAGAAAATATATTTACATACATATTTATTTTCATAGTTGCTAATACATAATTATCTAACTACGATGAAATGTATTGTGGAGTAAGGAATGTGGAATTCCACCATCCTAAGAGGAGAATCCTAACAGACTGGTAAGGCCCCAATTGATTTTAGTTTTGGAAAGTTCTATACATGGTTAAGGAGAGAAAACTTCGCTTGTGCGATCCAGGATATATGGCGCTATAGTATCTTTTGCTTCAACCAAAACAGGTGAACTCACACAGTACTCGTGGAATGGTTAAAAGAGTAACAGTTTCACAGTGAATAAATTTAAACCGGCTTATCTCAAATAAAGACGACACTTCACACAACATGCACGCTTTCTCTGCATTAAAATGTAGAAATCTCATTGTTGCTTTCATACGTATCATATAACATAATGTAGTCATCATGACATAGAAGTTAATTTTAGAATAACAAACTACATAAATATGTATTGAAACATGTATATCTACATTTTAGTTTCGAGCTTATATTATTAAATGTTTAAATTAGAAAGATTCATAGGAAAGTCGATTATATCATTATATTTGTGGATTAAAGCGTTGTAGCCATACATAATTCAAGTTAAATAAATATGCACAAAAACACTACTACGCAAAAAGAATAACAGTAGCATTCGCACGCTGTTATATGACACCGAAATTCTGAGGAGGTGTGATACTGTCCCCAATGCGAACTGGACAGGTCGGGCTGGAGCGCGCTCGACTTCCATATGATGAATAATTTCGTGTGAACAAAATAATGATGAGGTAATTGCAATACTTTTACCTATTAATAAAATTATATTTCATCGTATTTTCATCCTAGGTAGTAGGCATTTTAAATTATATGTTTAGTATTGGTACTACAGAGTTTACGTATTTTATATTATTATACGTGTTGATATAAAGATCTTTTTCCACTCACTTCATAATATATTGAAATATATTCTCCATTTCCGGGGGCACCTTGAGGTCTGCGAACTGCTTGGGGTCGTAAGCACCCTCTGCGGGTATCACCACGCCGCGTTTCTTCCCACTCCCCGCTGTGGGCAACACTGGATCTGGTCTTGTCAAATCTGCCTCTATATCTCCGGAATCTGTATCTAAAAAAACAGTTTACTATACTCTGTAGCTTAGTTGGTTACACAGAAAATAAATTAATATTTAATTATATTCCAACCACAAATAGTATCAGATGGCACGGTTAAAACTTATACGGTAGTAATATATGCGGTAAATTTTGTTAAATTATCTAGGTAGTGAAATATATCTGCTTGATTACAGATTTCTATAGTCAACAACTAACGTAATACAATATCTGGATCGAATACCAATTTATAGGACATTTGTATTAATAAAGCGGCCGAAAATGACACCGTAAAAATGAACATATACAAAACTGAACCATTAATACCGTTCGCTCGATGACCCGGGTTTCAAAATTCGCTGAGGATGTCCCTATGTATGTGGACATCCTTATCCTCGCTTAGATGTTATAACTATACAACAGATTTTAATGGAATTTTTTAATAGATGGAGTAATTCAAGAGGAAGCTTTATCTCCATAACATCTATTAAACTACTTCGAATTTAATGCGGGCAAAAACTAGTAATCTTATAAATAACTAGATAATTACTAACCAGAATTAGAAGAATCATGGTGTCTGCTCGACTGCCTGGACAATTCAGTAGAATCTTTTATTTGCTTCGTGTCATCCTTATCTGAATGCTTGGACTTTCTGTCAGGAGACTGTAAATATAGGTGTAACTTTAAATATTTAGCTTTTTCTTTGGTTGTTTATTTTTTCGGTATTCTTGTTTGTTAAAAAATTTAGTTCTAAATATAAATAAATTATAAGTGCATCCATATATGCATAGTAACAAATACAAAGTTGAGTTAATTATAATTCTCATTTACAACAAGAAATTTTACTTATAAATTAATTTCTATATATAACTATTAATAAAAATAAATATTAAAATAATGCAAGAAATATAAGTATATAATTATATAATAATAATAATAGATATTTTCGATTTCGACGCTTGCCGGGCCAGCAGTTGTAATATAATAAATTACGTGTCTAAACTTAACCTAACCGCACTTCCGTAAATAAATATAGAGGTTACTTTTACTGGTATTTAATACAAACAATTGCGGAGAAATTGTAACTAGAGCGTGAAAGATTATTCACGGTATGTGTGGGCCACCATTATCATACAATACCCACGTCTCTTGGTCAAACGTAGTTAACCAATTTGCGAAACGACTTTATAAAACAGAATTTATTAGGCTAATTGTATGTTATGATCTAGTCGTTCGAGATAACAAGCTGTAAGCCTGTAGGTAATTGCTTGTAACACAAGATAAATGGTGTTTTTTTATCGCGTAAATATTTTTTTTCAGATGCAAACAGAATTTGTGTTAAAAGAGCACTCTTTGTCTTTGATAATTTTACAGAAACCAGAAACCAGAAACATAGTTTATGAAGTAAAAAATAAACTAATAAAAGCATAAATGCAATATACAAAATAAGCAAAATAATACCACATCTTCTTCCGAAAAGTTTTCAAATTTGTCCGGACTGGAATCGCTTTCGGAGTCCGAGTCGAAATCATGTCGAGCTGTGTGCCTCACCGGCGGGTTGAACTTGGACATCGCCTCTGCTGGTCCCTCCTCAGAGCTGGGGCTGTCTATCTCTGTGCCATTCACTTCCACGGTCTCGTCGTACATTTGTTGGATGTCATTACAACCCTTCAAATCTGGTGAGAATGACAGCGTCTGGCAGTGTTTGCTGCTGGTTGCCATGGCAACCGTGGCTCTGGAGATACGGAGCGCTTTGCTGGTGGCGGATAAGTGATATGCAAAGAGTATAGCGAGAATCTGCAGGGTTTCGGGGCGGCTGGTACGACGCGACACGATTTGTGCATGACATGTGATTTGGTGTCGCACATAATGAACGAAAACGCCACGCTCTTTTCCAATCGCTTTTTAATTGAAGATTAAAATCTCATTCTTATATGAAACACACAATGTTATACACACAGTATACGAATCGAATTGTGCAAACACGTTTATTTAACTAATTTATGTAGAAGAATTGCTTCTATAATCAAATTACCATTTCATTATTTATAAAGAAAACTTATCAAATTTTATCCAGCCATTTCGCAGATAAGCCGTGGCAAAAACATTCACAATTTACAAAGGTTATGTATATAAAAAGAACATTCAAACAACCAATTCATTTTATTAATTTGAATGGATAGAAAGTAAAAAACGTAGGTAACGTTACTTCCAATACCAATATAAGATCAATTGATGATGAAAAGAATGTATGATTTACGCTTGAACGCTCGAGTGGGACGGTTTCTTTGTTCTACGATAAATGATACACATTGCATATGTATATACATATATTATGCTACAGATAAAATCAAAACGCGGTGCTATTTAGTTTAGGCCAGCAAGAGGTAGACGTAAGTAGCAGATGGTCAAATTTAGGGGTATTCTATTTGTACAAGATTTGTAGGCTATCGTAATTTTTTTCGATCTTTTATTTATTTTTTTATTATTATAAATTTACAATTGTACATGCATTACAAGTGAAATATACATTTCAATTATTAAAATGTAAAAGATAACTAAGATTTATATCCTGTTAGGATATAAATTTGGACTTGGCAAAGCAAATATGTATTGTCTTTCATTTTTTTTTAGTTCATAGTTCATAGTTCGATATTAAAAATATTGTCCACGTCGCAGACTCCAGAATTTTTATGCCTTTTTTTTTTTTTTTTT